>NC_056729.1:1300530058-1300785058 GCF_019279795.1 Protopterus annectens
ACAAGTGTTACCTGTTATTGTTTTGGTTCTGCATGCTACCCACTATATTGGCAAAATTCAGATTTCACTTAAAATTGTCTTTTTACATTTTTTGTCCATATTTTCTGCATGATCTTGTTTGCATGCCACAACACTACTCTTAAACAGCCAAAATTGGCCCCAAATAAAAAACCTTTGATTTTCATAATTTTGCAACTGTTTTCCATGCCAGTGACCATATTTTTGGCCATTGGCATTCATAATAGTCATAATACATGCTTTACATTGAGCTGTCATGCCCCCGTTTTGATTTTTGCAGAAATGTACATGGATAGTAACCGAATGTATTTCTGCAATGGACACTGCTCTGACATGGATGCCTGCTTGCGTACTTAATCACTAATTCACATCATTTGCATAGTTTTCACCATCAAATGAGGTGATTAGCATTATTCTGTGATGTCCATGTCAAAATAGTGCTGGCAGGCTCATGCACACACCCAGCCTGGTTTACTGGATCGCTTGGTGGCCATATTCCATGGAGAAGCTGCACAACTACTCTCACAGAGATTTCCCCTGTATTGAATCTCAGCCAAAGTGTCCACCATTCTGAGTGAACAGACAAAACAGCATAACTCATACCTTCTTCCTCCTAATTTTAGTTTTTCTACTGATTTTCTTGCAGCTTTAAAAACTGAGGGAATTGCATAAAGGTTACCACAATGTGCAGATTAGATGTACACTTAGTATAATCTTTCTGAGTGACTAGAATGAACGAAAATGTGGTAGGGACATTTTTTGAATACAGATAATGTGCACTTGTGTGCACTGAACATGCTATTGAATCTGGCGTATTATCTTTTTCAGTACTGTTATTATAAAGATGCCAGGACTATTTTATGTTTCAGCCAACAGCTGTTTTCTGGTACTCAAAGAAATAATAAAAAGTAATTAGATGTTACCTAGTCAGCCATAATCCATTCAATAAATTACGTAACTACATAGTCTGCATATAATGCAATCTACTATGTTTATAGAAGTGTCTGTTTGTTTAAATCCTTCCAGGCAAAAAAGATGTGGAAGTAACATGATATTGTAGCATAACTTGGGTCAAAATAACCTTCTTTCCAACAATAGTGGCTTATCATAGTTTTACCTTGTTGTATTTTTGTTTTGAACTAAGAGTTTATGAAGTCTACTAACTAATCTGTTAGTCGACTGTTCTTTCTTTCTACTACCTGATAAAATTTAACCTAAGCAATAGATCCAAGCCATCTAATAATTTTCTTTTAATGGTCCTAAAATATTATGTAACATTTTGTAAAGCAGATGATCAGATAATACTAATGCAATTTCATCTTGCATTGTAGCCAGTGAGGAAAATGTGTCCCACTTATTGAATCCAAAACCTCTTCAAATTAACTCTGTTCATTAGCCCCCATTCATGTTCTAAAATTTTCCTGCAATTGACAAAAAAGCAGAAGCCCTTCACTGTGATGTACTTAAGTGCTGTTGACAAGGTCCTCCTCGTAGCTTACCCATTTATTCAACTTAGCTCGATCAGTATATTGAGGCTTTGAATACACCGTTCTATTATGATACTCAGTGTAATCCCTGAGCAGCTTCTTATTCTTCCTGTTCTTAAAAAACAAGAGACATATGGTACAACATAAAGAGGACATTGCAAAATTAGTATAGTCTATTACAGCAGATCTTGACTTTCATAAATACATATCCAATTTTAACCTAGTGTTTCAACAGACTGATAAATTGGTGAATATTAGTCTCTTTAGAGAAGGTAACCTTGAGAAGGTCAGAGAGGATAGCCAACCAAGAACACTGACCCATGCAAGGATAGGGGAATTTCTACCTAATGACATCAAAGGGTCATTGAAACAAGAGGCCAGCATCACCCAGCCAATAAATAATACACATCAATGACAGTTTTTTCTTCACACCCATGTACAGGTATGCTGAATATTACTTCTTTACTTGGTTTCAATAGTTACAATTTTAATGAGTAAAATGTAGGCCCTGAATGTCACAACCTTTTCTTTAAAGGATTTAATTTTATACCAGCATCCCAGGCCAACATAATGGACACTGTACTTGATTTAAAACTTTTTGCATGTAAACTCAACTTTCATGTACTGTTTGGTGAATCTGATTCCTCTTTGAACAAGTTTAGGAGGAGAAGTTTGGCTAACCACCCACTGCACCCTGTCATACAAATTTTTGAAGTCTTGTGAGAAAGAAATTTGGGAACTATTCACTGGAAAGAGCAGGAAGAAGTTTTATAATCCTTCCAAAGCTGACAGGGATATTCTAAACAGTATCATTAACAACAAGAATATCAGGTGCATGAAACCTGATAAGGGAGGGGGATTAGTTATTATGGAGTGGATGGATAACACAAGTCGCATTTATAGATTTATAGATTGTTGAATGATGAGGAGGTGTATTGTATAGTCACTATCAACAAGATCAACATTGCTTACAGGACAATCAAAATGTTCTTGTATGAACTATTGTTATTTGATACTATATCTCAAGGCCTGTACGATTATCGTTTAGTGCAAAAACCCACAATTTCAGAGATTTTTGGCATCATTCAAATGTGTTTGATCCACCCTTCTGTCCTATTATTGTTGCCAGTGGTTCAGTCACAGAGCCAATGGATAAGCTCATAGACTACAAGTTGAAACACCTTGTTTAAGGTTTTCCATACATTGCCAACAAATACCGGGACCTTTTATATAAACTTCGGAAAACTTTTCCATGGAGTCAATGTCTTCTTGTAACTTGTGACATCCAGAGTTTATACACTGTGATTCCCCTTAAGGAAGGTCTCTTATGGTGCAGTGAAATGGTGACACAATACAATTCTCTTACACCTTCAAACCACACTGGTTTGTGATTTCATGGAATTTGTATTAAACATTTTTTTGTGATTTTTATGGAAGTTGTATTAAACAATAATTTTTTGACCTTTGATGGGGAATTTTACAAACAGCTGAAAGCTGTAGCTATGTGGGCAGCATGCACCCCTACTTTGCAAACATCATCTTGCTGAGATAAGAAGTTATGACTTTGTTCAAGTTTGCTTTGTTCAAAAAATGTGTGGGATATTTTCACTATTTGGATGATTTACTGATCCTTTGGTCAGGTACACAGACACAATTGGATATTTGGCCAAAGTGGTTAGAAAAACATTTTATTTAGCCCACCTAATCATGAAGGGATTCACATCTAGATCAGGGGGAGGTCATCGTGCCTCTTTACTCATCCCTCATCAGGCCCATAATTGAGTACAATGCCCCTTTTGGGATGTACCTTACCAGACACCTGCAGCAACTGGAAAGACCCCAAAAGTACCTCACCAAGAGGATCAAAGGGCTCAAACAGTGGCATACCGCCTGCTCAGAGGCAATCTGTGCCTGACGTATAAGGTCATGTCCAACCCGGAATTAATGGACATGCTGCACCTCAGAAAATCCAAATCCCATTGAGCTATGCACTCGAGAGACTTGAACCTCAGCACTGAAATAAATAGGACATGCTGGAGGGACAGATTCATAACCCAGAGGCTCCCTTCACTCTGGAATAAAATCCCACTCCAGTTTAGGCAGAGTCCCTCATTGACTCTCTTCAAGAGGAATCTTGATGAGTGGATGGGAGATAGTAGGTTTACCCCGGGTATCACTTCTGTGTCACTGTTAGACAGAGGCACAGTATACTAACCTCGAAAAAGGGCATAGCAAAATTAATTTAAAATGGGTGGCGAAAGCCAAACACACTCTGGCTAGGCTTATAAATGCCCTAGGGCAGATAGCCTACTATGAACCTATGAACCTATGGATGAATTGCAGTCTAGTACCACTTTTTTAAGATTTGCACACCATGTTGACCCAGCTCACATCCACTACTTGGACATCGAAATTAAGAATGGACTTTATGGGGTCATGGACACACAGATTTACAGGAAGCCCACCTTCTGTAATTCTTTTTGTCATACTCCAGCTGTCACCCTTTCCATCACAAGAAGGGGATTGTGAAAAGCCAACTTATCAGGATTTCCCACCTGACATCTGATGACAACTGTTTAATGCAATTTGATTCTCTCAAATCTATATTTTAGGAAAGAGGGTATCCTGAAACTCTTCTTGATAATCTACAGAAGGATGTGTGGGCAGACAGAGACAATAGATATGCACCTATTATTAGGTATGGCCTTCATAATATTAATTTGAAAGACAAGATGAACAAAAGTAAAGACACTTTTGGTCACATGAATATGGTTTCACATTACTCATTGGACTGTAAAGACATCCAAAAAATGGTGCAGAAAAATTGGGACATTGTGATGAGGACTCAAACAAAATCTTCTTGATTTCCCTTCATTCACCTTTAAGAGCAAGCCTAACATAAAATGGTTATTGGAGAAACCAACTGTTTCCAGACAAAGTGACTCTTGGACTACGACAAAATGTGGATGTTGCCATCAGTCCACTTATATTGAAACCAGCTATGAAGGTGACATAATAGAAAAACAATTAGTGGTATTAACATCTGTGGTAAGTTCAATTGCTGATCAGAGAGGTTAGTCTACTTGGCAAAATGTATGTCATGCCCTGCCTTCTATATTGGTAAGACTAAAAATGCATTCAATATTATAGCATTATCCAAAAGGGATATGAAGCGTGCTTTGACTAGGCATGCTTATACTTGCTCCATTTTCAAGAAGTTCACTTTTTTGGAGCTTGATCAGATGGAAGCAGGTGCCTTTGTTGGAGATTGGGAAAACAGACTTCTACATCCTGAAATGTATCCATCCCCCCGGAATAACAGGTTGTCACAGAAGAAGCACAAGTATAGGTTCATAGGTTCATAGGTAGGTACTAGGCTATCTGCCTGAGGGCAATTATAAGCATAGCCAGAGTGTGTCAGCTTTCGCCACCCCATTGATTAATTAACTGAGCCTCTGTCAAGAAGAGTCAATGAAGTGATCCCAGGGGTGGATTTTCTGTTACCCGTCCACTCGTCAAGGTTTCTCTTGAAGAGTGTTAGTGAGGGGCTCTGCCTAATGTAGTTAGGAATTTTGTTCCAAAGCACGGGGAGTCTCTGTGACAGGAATCTATCCCTCCAGCATGTTCTATTTATTGTTGTGGCAAGGTTTGGCTCACTAGAGCGTGTGGATGACTATGCATTTTTTGGCATTTAGCTTGAGACCATGACTTTGACACCAGGTGTCCATCTCAGTAAGGCCCTTTTAGAGAATGTCCTTGTCAGCCAGAGAGTCAGTTATGGCTCCCAGTTTGCAGTCATCAGCAAACTTGGTTAGCCATAGTCATCCTGTGTTTGCCTGTACTTCTGAGAAGTATATGCCGAACAGTAGGGGTCTCAGTACTGAGCCTTGTGGGACACCACTTGTGAATGGTTTAGAGTCAGATCTGGAGCCCGTTATTCTTACCGTGTGAGTTCTGTCTGTAAGACAGTTGGCAACCCATCTCATGACGTAGGGGTTTATGTTCAGGATGGTGAGTTTTTTTATAATTCCAGAGTAAGGAATGGTATCAAAAGCCTTGGCGAGGTCAAGGTAGGCTATGTGAACTACCCTCCCCTCATCTATGGCCTTGGTGACTGTCTTGAAGAAGTCAACCAGATTTAGTAGGCATGATCTGCTCTTAATAAAGCCGAACTGGGTCGAGTCAAGTGTTTGGAGGTTCCCAGTGTATTTGTTAATGAGTTCCATGATGATGCGCTCCATAGCCTTGCAGACCAGGCTAGTCAGGCTTATGGGGCGATAGTTACCAGGGTCAGTTGTGGCCTCTCCTTTGTGGAGTGGAATAACCGTTGTTGTGTGTCATTCTATGGGCATGTTGCCTTTGGAGAGGCTGAGGTTGAACAGTGTGTTTAGGTGGGAGGTTAGTTTGTTCTGTAGTTCGTGCAAGACGCAGCCTGGGACACCATCTGGCCCAATTGACGCTGTGCTTTTGGCTTTTGAAAGGGCTGTTTTCACCTGTGCATCTGTGATTTCTGGGACACTACACTTTTCTGGTACTGTTGTGGGCCCTTTTGGGGGTGAGAGGGGGTGAAGTTTGCACTGAATCTATCTGCCAGGATGTTGGCAATATCAGTCAGTTCAGTATATTTTGTGCTATTTTGCACTAGCTCAGAGCATATCTGCGAGTTGCTACTTAGATTCTTGACATAGCTAAAGAAGGCTTTGTGGTTATCTTTTGAATCCTTGCATATGCCTTGTATATCTGTTCTCCTTCTCCTAACATTGCATTTGCCTGCCAACTATTTGCAAAACAAGAAAGGGTGATGTCAAAACAGCAATGGCAGACAGTGGGGAAGCAGATGTCATACCCATGAAAGAAAGAAAGTAATTACCAAACCAGTCTCCCAACTGTCTATGTTTGGCAGAACATTATTAAAACCCTGTCCCCATGTGTGGGCCTTTGTCTGACTGTCATATATGGGCCTGTCCAGATGTCAGTCTGTGATGGTATGGCAGCTAGGCCACATGTAGCTTCATAATAACATATAGCAACACAAACCGTCTAAGGTCCACAACAAATGTAGTAGTGCAATGATGGACAACCTGCTAAATAGGCACACCCAGAGGTGTGAAATCCACAGCCTTGTGTGTGATGTTACAGCATTTACCCTGCTCACATCAGAATTACAAATACATAAGAGCAGCCACTGTGGGCAAAGCCTGTGACTGGGCTACAGAAGGACAAAGAGACATACATAAGGGGAAGGGGAACCACTAGCCAGACAAATGGAGAATGTGCACACCTGAACAAATTGTGCAGTAACATAGGTACCATGCAGTGTATAGAGTCAGTAAACATCACGTGCAAATACATAACACACACATGTAAGTGGAGGTCTGCAACAAAACAAAAACCCAAACAAAGGACACCTCAGAGGCAAAAACACATGAGAACTCCACAAACCTTCAAACCACAGACCATGTAGACCCCGCACACCAGGGTCTTGCAAACACCAAGGCCTTACCCAAACCCCAAATACCTACTCTACACAGACAGGCTAACAGCACTGTCCCTCTACCCCGTTCCATACAGACTCTGCTGAGATGATCCCTGTCTGGCATACAAAGCAATCCAGACCCTGCCTTGATGGGACTGTTGCACATCTGGAAGTCAAGGACCACTCCATCAACCTATAGATGCAGCATCAACCTGGGCTGTGATATCAGTACGGCTTGTTGGTGTGACAGATACGTGTCCCACACACACCCCACTCTGTGGAATAAAGTCCCTGTCCACAGCAAGCCAAGTGTTTCAATACCCCTAGTGATGTGCTCCCTGTATAAGTGCATGGGAAACACAAAATACAGTCCTGTGATTCCACCTGTCTCCCTGCTGGACAGGGGCTCTATGTGCTGACATGTCATAATATGGGCTACACTCTCATCTGCGTGAGTTATAAAGGCTTCATCGCCAATAACCTACTAATGTCATAGCAACCTATCAACCTATACACAACTGTCTGTCAGTGGTTCACCACATTACTCTGTACTGCTCTGCCACTGACATGCCTAGAAGTCACAGTGCTATGTAGAATATATTACACATGTAATGGACATTTCTGCACAGGAGAATACACTCTGTACCCACACCCATACCTCTCAACCTCTGACAGCAAAACATCTGGACAAGGTCATAAATAAAAGTGGGACAAAGGCCGAATTATAGGGGGTCTATATTATATTCTCGAAAGCTGACAATATCAAAGCTGATGTTGTCTACAAAGGAATAGCGAAAGCACACAACATCGAAAGTGTAAATTGAAATCTCCGTATGTAGTGTGGTCTCTGAGTTGGTATATTTAAGTAGCGGGAGGTGTGGGGGGCACAGCCCCCCCATGTGGGGGGTGAAGGAGGGCTCCCCCCTGCTTAAACCTATTAGGGTACTTTTTTCTTTTTTTTTTTTGTTGTTTTTATAAGTTCGATGTTTGAAGACATCGACAATATGATGTCGACCATATGATGTTCGATGTTTTCAACCATCAATCTTATAATATAGACCCAATTACAGGCACATGTAAATACTGCCCTTAAATATTGAAAAAGTTGGTATATTAATGGGTTTTGCATTAGCAGGAATTGTCTAAAGGTTATGAAGTCTGAAACACTAATGTCTGTTATTATTTTGAAATGTCAGGCTTCAATTATATGCAACTAACTTGCCATAAAAACACACATTTATGTAGACTGGACAAAACTTCTAGGCAAACACCTGGACAATCTACCAAAAACTGTACAGTTGAGAGGTATGGCTACACCAGGATATGACTTTTCATTTCAGGTAAGAAGAATACCATGCAAGCAGGAGATCCCCAGCCAGTATATCACCAAGTTGCTGGACTGTTTACACAGCTTTATTAGTCAACTGGCTGTAGCCACACCTCTCAACTGGCCTTTTTGGGCAAGGATGTCTATAGTTGAGTCATAATATTGGTCTGTGCATCATACATCTTGTATTCCTCTGGTAAAGCACTGTGATGATCTGAGGATGCTTGTCGCTAGGTAATGACACCATACATTCCAGTGTCAGCTTTCAGATATTTCAGGAAATGTCTGCTAAAGCAAACCCTGTACCTCTAGCAAATTCCTGTTTACTTTTGAGAAGTATGGCTGTAGCACACAAAACCCCAGACCGGAATAGAGCTATCTCTGTAATGAAGTCACATTCTCACTATAAAAGGTCATACTGGACATGTTCCTACACTTAGAGAATCACAGGCCATGTGAGAACCCACTATATAACTTTATTGTGCATATATGTCTTTGCATGCAGACAGTTATGTACACCTTAACTGTCCCTAAACACACTCATCATGCAGGATTACCCTCAGCTAGCTGTAAGTGGCCCATATGTGATATATATGCATCTGTTGCATGTGATACACAGACATATATATGGAAAACAGATAATATGCCAAACATACACACACATGGATGTGGGGAAGAGAGAAACAGACAGTGATAAACAGAGAGAGAGAGACAGGGGGGACAGAGAGAGTCAGCCATACACAGGGATACCCTGAATGGCACTGAGTGATGTCCTGCTGCAGACAGTGGCATACTAGTTGTAACCAGTCGCACGTGCCAGCATGAAGGTGAGCTTCATTGTGTAATAGTACTGAGATAGGGGTTATAATATCACAAATGCCTTTGTGTGTGTTTGTGTGTCTGCAGATTTATGTATTAGGAGGCCGTTCCCACTCAGTACACTTCTCATTGCCCTACTTCACAACATCTGCTGCTGTCATTCACCTTAGAAGTGCCATTGGGCACCTGTCAGCCTGATAAGCTCTGTAGCACGTGCGATAACTGTGTAACACTATAGTATAAATAGCTTGATAGGTAGGGGTTCTAGTCTCAGTCCTGGCAAATGTGTGTGTGTGTGTGTGTGTTTGTGTACAAGTATTTTGAGGACGTTCCCACCCACAACACTTCCTAGTGGCCTACTTTAGCACTCCTGTGGAAGTCATTCACCTTAGAAGTATATTTGGACAATTGCTAGCCTTATAAGC
The DNA here is from genome assembly GCF_019279795.1 of Protopterus annectens. Lineage (NCBI taxonomy): Eukaryota > Metazoa > Chordata > Ceratodontiformes > Protopteridae > Protopterus > Protopterus annectens. The sequence goes on from NC_056729.1 coordinate 1,300,539,611, forward strand.
TCTGTAGCTCATGTGATAACTATGTAACACTATAGTACAAATAACTAGATTAACAGGAGTTCTATTCCCAGTTCTGGCAAGTGTGTGTACAAGGGTTTGTAAGTGTGTATGCTTGTAGGATGAAGCATATTGAGGACTTTCCTTCTCACAACACTTCCCAGTGCCCTACTTTAGCAGTTCTGCTAATGTCATTCACCTTAGAAGTACCTTTGGACACTTGTCAGCCCTATAAGCCCTTGCGTAACTCTCTAGTACAAATAACTAAATAGGCAGGACTTCTATTCCCAATTACGTCAAGTGTGTGTGCAAGTGTTTGTTCATAGGTTCATAGGTGTGTAAGAGACCAAAGGCCTTGGAGCTTTTACAAGCCTAGACCCAAAAAATTGCCCAGGCACCATGCCACCCAATGTCAGTTCACAGTGCCCATATCCAGTAGTGCAAATGGAATGATCCCTAGAGTGAACTTTCTGAGGTGCTCTGCTTGACATGAATGGGAAGCTTATTCCAGATTATGGACAGTCTTTGGGAAATAAACCTGTCCCTCCAGCATGTTCTGTTAATTGTGGTAATAAAGTTGTGATCTCTGGAGCGTGTGGCATTGGGGGATTGGGATTTCTTTAGGTGTAGCATTTCAAGTAGGGCTGGGTCAGACATGGCTTTGTAAGTCAAGTGGATATCACCTCTAAGTAGACAATAAGAGACTGAGAGCAGCTGAAGTTTCTTGTGTCTGCCCATGTAGGACATGTGTTTATGGCCTAGGATTCTTTTTGTGAGGTACTTTTGTGGCCTATCCAGCTGTTGTAGGTGTCAGGTCAGGTATATGCTAAATGGGGCATTATAGTCGATGATTGATGAGTAGATGGGGATGATGACATATTTCTTTCTGGATGCAAAACTTTTGGTTTTAAGACATGCCACGTAGAAGGACTTTCTGACCACAGTGGCAATGTGGTGGTCGAAGGTGAGGTGGCTGTTGACCTGGGTGCCCAGATCTCTTATGGCTCCTTCAGTGTTTAGTGGGCTCCTATCAATATGGTAATTCATGGGAAGTAAGATTTTTCCAAAGGAGATAATAACGCATTTTTTGGCATTAAGCTTCAGGCCATGGTTCCGACACCAGTCATTGGTCTCGGAGAGGCCCTTCTGTAGGATGTCTGCATCACTTGTGGAGTTGATAATGACTCCTAGCTTGCAGTCATCAGCAAACCTGGTCAGCCAGAGTCCTTCTGTGTTAGCCTGGACTTCTGAGACGTAGATGCCAAACAGGAGAGGACCCAAGACCAAGCCCTTTGGGACTCCACTTGTGACTGATTGACAGTCTGACTTGGAATCTGTAACTTTCAATCTGCGGGTCCTGTCTGCGAGCCAATTTGCAACCCACTTAGTGATGTAAGGATCGATGCCTAGTTTTCTGAATTTATAGGTTCATAAGTTCATAGGTGGGTACTAGGCTATCTGCCCAAACGCATTTATAAGCCTAGCCAGAATGTGTTGGCTTTCGCCATCCTTAGATTAGTTCCCTGTGCCTCTGTCCAGCAGAGCCACTGAAGTGATCCCCGTGGTAAACTTTCTGTTTCCCATCAACTCGTCAAGGTTTCTTTTGAAGAGTGTTAGAGAGGAGCTCTGCCTAATCTAGATTGGGATCTTGTTCCAAAGCATGGGAAGTCTCTGGGATAGGAATCTATCCCTCCAGCATGTCCTATTTATTATTGTGGTGAGCTTTAGATCCCTAGAGCATGTGTCTCAAGGGGATAAGATTTTCTTTAGGTGGAACATGTCCATCAAATCTGGGTTGGACATGGCCTTGTATGTCAGGCAGAGATCACCTCTGAGTAGGCGGTATTCAACCGAGTACAACTGGAGTTTCTTCAGTCAAGCTGCATAGGGAATCTGTTTGAAGCCATTGATCCTCTTGGTGAGGTACTTCTGTGGTCTTTCCAGCTGTTGCAGGTGTCTTGTAAGGTACATCCAAAATGGGGCGTTGCACTCTAAGATGGGTCTGATGAGTGATTAGTAGAGGGGCACAATGACCTCTTTTGATCTGGATGCGAACCCTTTTGTGATTAGGTGGGCCATGTAGAAGGATTTTCTAACCACTTTGGCAATGTGATTATCAAAGGTAAAATTACTACCTACATGGGTCCCCATATCCCTTACTACGTCTTCTGTATTTAGGGGGCTACCAGCTATGTGGTAGTTTGTGGGTACTTTGTTTTTTCCAAAGGGGATGACTATGCACTTTTTGGCATTTAGCTTGAGGCCATGATTTTGACACCAGGTATCCATCTCAGTGAGACCGTTTTGGAGGATGTCTGTGTCAGCTGAAGAGTCAATTATAGCCTCTAGTTTGCAGTTGTCTGCAAACTTGGTCAGCCATAGTCCTCCTGTGCTTGCCTGCACCTCTGAGAAGTATATGCCGAACAGAAGGGGTCCTAGCACTGAGCACTGGGGAACACCACTTGTAACCAGTTTAGAGACGGAACTAGCTCCTGCAGCTCTCACCATGTGAGTTCTGTCAGTGAGTCAGTTGGCAACCCATCTTGTGAAGTAGGGGTTTATGTTCAGGCTGGTGAGCTTGTCTATAATACCAGAATGGGGCATGGTGTTGAAGGCCTTTGTGAGGTCTAGGTAGGCTGTGTGTAACACCTTTCCCTCATCTATACCCTTGGTAACTGTCTCAAAGAAGTCCACCAGGTGTAGGAGGCATGATCTGCCCTTAACAAAGCCAAACTGGGTAGGGTCCAGTGTTTGAAGGTTCCCAATGTCTCTGTTAATGAGTTCCATGATGATGTGCTCCATAGCCTTGCAGACCAAGCTAGTCAGGCTTATAGGGCGATAGTTCCCGGGGTCTGTTGTGGCTCCACCTTTGTGGAGCGGAATAACCATTGCTGTGCACCACTCTATGGGTAAGTAGCCTGTGGAGAGGCTGAGTTTGAACAGTGTGTTTAGGTGAGGGGTTAGTTCATCTTTGAGCTCATGTAGGACACAGCCTGGGACACCGTCCGGTCCCATTGATGCTGTGTTTTTGGCTTTAGAGAGGGCTGTTTTAACCTGAGTGTCTATGATTTCAGGAACTCTACATTCTTCTGGTATGGTTATGGGCCCTTTTGGGGGTGAGAGGGGGTGAAGTTTGCACTGAACCTGTCTGCCAGGATGTTGGCGATATCGGTCAGTTTAGTGTATTTTGTGCCATTCTGCACTAACAGATCTGAGCATTGTCACTTAGATTCTTGACATAGCTAAAAAATGCCTTGTTATCTTTGGAGTCCTTGGCAATTTTTTCTTTCAAAGCTCGCCTTGGATGATTTTATGAGAGATCATAGTTTCTTGCTAATACTAATCAGGAATGTCTTCCCTTCTTGGGATTTTACTCTTTTCTGTACTAGTTTCCTCCTTCTATTGTATAGCTTGTTTATGGCAGGAGTCCACCAGACTGGTTTCCTTTTCTTGGAGGAGTGAGTCTTGGTTTTGCTTGGGATGGCACAATCCATGCATTCTTGTAGCTGCCCGTAGAATGCATTAGCAAAGGATTTTGCAGCTTGGACAGTGTTATCATTCAGCATAGGGGCTTTGAAACTTTCTACCTCATTCTTAAGTAACATGAAGTTTGCTTTTGAAAAGTTTTTCAGGGTGGCTTTCTTGTCCAGGGTTGGGGGCGGAATATGGATGTCCAAAGTGATTTGTTTATGGTCAGATCTAACCAGCAAGGGGTTGATCTCTTGCCGTGGAACACCAGTTGCCCATGTTGGTGAGTACCAGGTCTAATATGTTGTCACCTCTGGTGGGAGTGTTGACCAGTTGAACCAGGGCATTTGAGTTTATAAATTCTAGGAAAAGTTGGGCAAGGGAGTTAGTACTTGAGTAGTTCTCCCAGTTAATGTTTGGGTAATTGAAATCACCCAATATTAGGGTGTTTGGTGGGACCTTTATTTTTCCCAGTGTTTTCAGAAACATGGAATGGGGGTCCTGGGACATGGTGGGTGATCTGTAGCAAGCTACAATTTGAATTGCAGTTTTGCCCATTGTTAGTTGCATGTGGATGATCTCTGAAGCATCGTGCTGTGCCACTAACCTGGAGGTGTGGGTATCCTTGATGAATATGGATATCCTCCCACCTTTTGTATTTCACTTTGGGTTGTGTGGCCAAAATGTATGGTATGAGTTGTAACCTGGTAGTGCTCGCGTGCTTTCTGGATGATCTCAATGATACCTGAGTTGGGAATGGTATCAAAGGCCTTGGCCAGGTCGACGTAAGCTGTATGCACTGCCTTACCCTCATCCACAGCCTGAGGTGACTGCCTTGAAGAAGTCAACAAGATTCAGCAGGCAGGATACTTCTTGACAAAGCCAAACTGTGTGAGTTCAAGTGTTTGGAGATTGCCTATATCTTTGTTAAGCAGGTCCATGATGATGCGCTTTACAGCTTTGCATACCAGGCTTGTCAGGCTAATGGGGCGATAGTTCCCAGGGTCTGTATTTACTCCTCCTTTATGAAGGGGGATGACTGTAGCAGTGCACCATTCATTAGGGACATAGCCTGAGGTAAGGCTGTGATTGAACAGGGCACACAGATGTGATGGCAGTTCATTTTATAGCTCATGTATGATGCAGACAGGGATATTATCATGTCCCATGGATGCTGTATTCTTGGCTTTGGACAATGCAGCTTTTACCTGTGCCACAAAAATGGTGGGTACCTGGCTTTCATCTGGTATTGTGATAGAGCTCTTGGGGGAGAGATGGGTAAAGTTCGCACTGAATCTGTCGGCTAGTATGTTGGCAATATCTGTTGGCTCAGAATACGAGTTGCTATTGTGCAATAACTCAGAGCAAATCAGGGTATTGACTTTGAGGTTTTTGATATAGCTATAAAAGGATTTGTGTTTGTTTTTGGTGTCAGCCGCAATCCTGCCTTCATAGCTAGCTTTAGAGGATTTAATAAAGGAGCTCAGCTTTTGTTGAGAATGATAAGGGAGGCTTTCCAGTCTTGTGACATCATTTTTTCTACAACAGTTTCTTCCTTCTGTTGTAGAGTTTATTGATGGCTGGGGACCAGCAGATTGGCTTCCTTCTTTTGGAGGAGAGCATCTTAGTTCTATTTGGTAAGGCAAGGTCCACGCATTTGTGTAAATGCTCGTAGTGTGTATGTTTGTAGGTTGAAGTATTTTGAGGCTTTCCCACCAACAACACTTCCCAGTGCCCTACTTTAGCAGTCCTGCTGATGTCATTCACCTTAGAAGTAACTTTGGACACTTGTCATCCCTATAAACTCTGGAGCTCGTGCGATAACTGCGTGACACTATAATACAAATAACTAAATAAACAGGGGTTCTATTCCCAGTTCCAGTGGATGTGTGTGTACAAGTGTTTGTAAGTGTGTATGTTTGTAGCATGAAGTATTTTGAGGACGTTCCCACCCACAACACTTCCCAGTGCCCTACTTTGGCAGTCCTGATGATGTCATTGAACTTAAAAGTACCTTTGGACAGCACTCAGCCCTATAAGTTCAGTGGCACATGTAATAACTGAGTAATAGTATAGTACAGATGACTAGATAGGCAGGGCTTCTACTTTCAGTTCTGGCAAATGTGTGTGTGAAAGTGTTTGTAATAGTATATTTTTGTAGGGTAATGTATTTTGATACCCTTCCCACCCAGTACATTTCCCATTTGCCATACTTTACAAGGACTCTTGATGTAATTCACTTTAGACGTACCTTGGGACACTGTTAAATCCTATGACCTCTGTAGCAACATGATCAGCTGAGAGCCCACAGGGTCATGCACATTCACAGTCCCGTATTGGCAGTACCGCTAGCACTACCGGAGGTTGGGTGCTGTCCACACCATACCAGAGCAGGCCAAAGATATGTGGTCCTGGCGAATCCCATCAGGGACGTGGGTCCAGCAGACAGGAGTCACCATCAAGGAGTAGTACTGGATCTGTCCTTGGGCCTGGCGGTACCAGTCAGGCTGCTTGCAGAACCAGTTCCCAAGTTCCTGGCGGGAGACAGTGAACCATATATCCAGCCATGTATGGTCCACGGCTGTCCAACATAGCCCTGTGTCCGGCATCCACATGGCTTGATTGTATGCATACAAACACTCACACATCCCTATCACAGGCCGGTCGCCACCAGACATGCACAGCTCCTCTACATAGCCCAGTTTTACACCATCCCTCCAGACACACACGCACATGATGTCAGCCATATAGCCAAGCCTAGGCCTCTGGCAATCCCACATCACACCCTGTGCATGTGATGATACTTTTGCCACAACCCTGTTATCCATACTATCAATGCAGGGACATGATCATATGGGTCTGATGCACAGGGTGAATATAGTACAATGAAGCAATGTAATGCTGTATAAGGTGCTGTCTGCTGGCAATAGTTATGGGTACACAATGAGGTATATGTACCTTGTCATCCATGATGCACTATTGCTGTTAGTACTGCTGACTGACTGTAGTGTCATATACTGTATTCTGTTTGTGTTCCAGGTGTCTGTCTGTCTGCAGGCTGTGTGGCTGCTGGCAGTAGCAATGATGGGTAAGGTGGAGTGCAATGGTGTGTGACGGGAAATTGTGACAGACCGTGTGACCTTGCGTACATACCCTTGACATAGCCAGCTAGCCTTCATACATGATGTCACCTGGGTGTTCTGTAGGACTGAAGGCTCAAATACAGAGGAGTTTACTTCAGTACTGTCACTAGGTCTCTCTCACAAAATTAGCAATTACTTTAACTGCAACATATTCGACTATCAACACCTTTTTTCCCTGCCATTTCTGTCTCATCCACTCAACCTTCATGCAGTTGATGAGGATATGCCTGGTAATGTGTATGACAGGTTTGGGGTATGTATTCCTGACACAAGTCAGCCTGCGTTAGCCTAACTTGACAGTCACCAGCATGTGTGTCTGATAACTCATATGCATCTCTGGCCTCTTGTGCTGGTAGTGCACACAGAGTCATAGTCCTGCACATGGAGCAGCTGATGATGGGCTGAGCACAGCCCCTACCTGTACAGTCTTATGAACAATAGCGCTAGATATATAACACAAATAGAACAGAGGTAATGTAGTGTGGCAGTGCCTGTCACTACTACTCAAGTGGGTGACAATTGCAGGGGCTGTTAGGATTGCCAATTGTGGGTTCAGAGGCCCCTTAGCATGTTACAGCTGTCTGACACACACACACACACACACACACACACACACACACACACACACACACACGCACACACACACACACACACACACACACACACACACACACACATGCACACGCACAGCTACATGGGGACATGTAATGAAACACACATGCACATGGAGGTGACATTTCTCAGCGTAGGTGACCTACCCATCTAGTTTTGTACAATACACAGTGATACAACCATTGCGTGCACCACAGTGGCTTGGTGTTAGTAACTGTGTAACTGTGATTGTACTGTGGATGACATCTGTATGGGCTGACACTAGGCAGGCAATGGGGGAGTTCACAGGGTGGAAAAAGCACACAAAATGGTATAGCCATCACATTGACATACGAAAGACAGCCACAGGGGCTGTGCATACAGAAACACATACAAAGATGCCAATAGACATATTAATAACCCTACATATCAACTTGTATGTACTATAGTGCTACATACACATGACATAATACACATAGATTATATACCTGGGACATAACACACAACCTCTTACAACAAGTAATCTTGTGAATGCCTTCATGGATGGTGGGGTAACCCACCAGAAATAGTGACTGGTCTTGTCTACTGCTCCTACAAACCTGCACAAGTGATAGAGTGACAAACTTTGTATCAGCATGATGTGTCTGTCAGATATAATGTTAATAATGGCATGTGTGTCACTAAGATAACTGTGACATATGTGGCAATGATATCACAGGAATGCTAATTGTTAGGGGCACAGACCACATATAGGTTGAAACATATTCCATGTAAATCTGTAGAGAAGATTTGTATGGGCTGTAAAGTGTTACAGGGTGATATGATGCAGATGCCATTACCAGCCTCTTTAAAGTAGTGTAATGGGTACAGGGTCAACAGGACTTAAAATGGTATAACCTCCACACACAACAGCCACAGGTTATATGCTTCACACACACTATTGTTGTCAGTATTAAGATTAGAGCCCCTGCCTATCCAATTATTTGCACTATGGTATTATGCAGTTATTGCACATGCCACAAAGCTTAGAGGACTAAGAAGTGTATATAGGTGCATCTAAGGTGAATGACATAAGCAAGCCTTGTAATGTAGGGAAATGGGACATATACTGGTTGGTACATGCCTCAAAATAGTATAACCGACACCCCCAGAGGATATGATTCTCATCCAAACACACAGGGAGGATATGATTCACACACACACACACATAAACACACACACACACACACACACACACACACACACACACACACACACACACACACACACACACACACATAACTGCCTAACACTGTAGTACATATAACTAGATAGGTAAGAGTTCTAAACTCAATACTGTGCATGTGTGTGTGTGTGTGTGTGTGTGTGTGTGTGTGTGTGTGTGTGTGTGTGTGTGTGTGTGTGTGTGTGTGTGTTTATGTGTGTGTGTGTGTCTGTGTGTGTGAATCATATCCTCCCTGTGTGTTTGGAGGGAGATGATGTTGCCCTGTCAGGTATTGCTGTGTCCATACGGCTATGTCGGTGCACACATAGTATTATGGTGTGGACTTGGACACTATTGCTAGTTCCAGCTGATGGAACGGTGGCTATAAAGCTACTTCTACCTGCTCTATGGAGATTTATAGTCATTTTTGTAAATTTGTTTTGTTTGACCCTGACCGGTGGGCAGGGGAGATGGTGATCTCAACAATGACGGCTATTTGGTCAGATCTTACCAAGGGGATTGACACTGTAGGAGTGCCACAGTGGCTACTCATATTAGTTAGGAACAGGTACAGGATATTTCCACCTGTCATTGGAGTGTTGACCAGCTGACTCAATGCATTGCCATTGACAAAGTTGAGGAATCTTCGTGCATTCAGGTTCACATAGAATAGGTCAAACACACTATGGCTGGGTAGTTAAAGTCACCTAAGAGTAGGGTAGATGGTTGAATCCTGTCAGATTCAGGCAAGTCCAGATAGATGTCATGGGTGTCCAGAGTCATGGTTGGAGGCCTATGATTTCAGTAGGCGTTCTGGCAACAGTTAACTGTACTTGGGGTGTCTCCAATGTGGCATACTGTTTGGCCAGACTGGATGCGGGTAAGTGTAAGATAATGTTTACAACTCCACTTCCTTGGCTTTGCAGCCCTCCATTTGGGGTCTAAATGTATGGTGGGATGAGTAACCTGGCAAGGTTAGTGTGCCCTCCACAGCTGCAATCCAGGTGTCAGTGACTGCACAAATGTCAGCATCCTCCAGGACAAGATATGCTTGCAATGACATGAGTTTCATGCTAAGACCCCTAGCCTCTGTTAGAGCAAGACATCTGCACAAAGGCACACATCAGTGTTGGGCAAAGTCCGGAAAATAGGGACACTTTATAAATCTAGCTGTGACACACTTATTTGGTAGCAAAGACAGTTTTTCACATTCACAGGAATAGTCCACAGTATATGTCATCCGACTTTCAAATGTATGCTATTATGTTATGACTTCAGTCTTTACTGGGTTGCCAGTGATTTGCCAGACAATACACAACTCTTTGAGGTACTGACTACAAATATGAGGTAAACATGTGGTCAGTCTGCAACACTCTGGACAGTTGCAGTGTATGAGATCAGTATATAACATGTGTGCTTCATTACATGTCCCCATACAGCTGTGTGTGTGTGTGTGTGTGTGTGTGTGTGTGTGTGTGTGTGTGTGTGTGTGTGTGTGTGTGTCAGATGGCTCTAATATGCTAAGGGCCTCTGAACCCACCACTGGCAATCCTAACAGCCCCTGCAATTGTCACCCACTTGAGTAGTAGTGACAGGCACTGCCACACTACATTACCTCTGTTCTGTTTGTGTTATGTATCTAGCACTATTGTTCTTAAGACTGTGCAGGTAGGGGCTGTGCTCAGCCCTTCATCAGCTGCTCCATGTGCAGGACTATGACTCTGTGTGCACTACCAGCACAAGAGGCCAGATATGCATATGAGTTATCAGACACACATGCTGGTGACTGTCAAGTTAGGCTAACACAGGCTGACTTGTGTCAGGAATACATACCCCAAACCTGTCATACACAGTACCAGGCATATCCTCATCAACTGCATGAAGGTTGAGTGGATGAGACAGAAATGGCAGGGAAAAAAGGTGTTGATAGCCGAATCTGTTGCAGTTAAAGTAATTGCTAATTTTGTGAGAGAGACCTAGTGACAGTACTGAAGTAAACTCCTCTGTATTTGAGCCTTCAGTCCTACAAAACACCCAGGTGACGTCATGTATGAAGGCTAGCTGGCTATGTCAAGGGTATGTACGCAAGGTCACACGGTCTGTCACAATTGCCCGTCACACACCGTTGCACTCCACCTTACCCATCATTGCTACTGGTAGCAGCCACACAGCCTGCAGACAGACAGACACCTGGAACACAAACAGAATACAGTATATGACACTACGGCCAGTCAGCAGTACTAACAGCAATAGTGCATCATGGATGACAAGGTACATATACCTCGTTGTGTACCCATAACTATTGCCAGCAGACAGCACCTTATACAGCATTACATTGCTTCATTGTACTATATTCACCCTGTGCATCAGACCCATATGATCATGTCCCTGCATTGATAGTATGGATAACAGGGTTGTGGCACAAGTATCATCACATGCACAGGGTGTGGTGTGGGATTGCCAGAGGCCTAGGCTAGGCTATATGGCTGACATCATGTGCATGTGTGTCTGGAGGGATGGTGTAAAACTGGGCTATGTAGAGGAGCTTTGCATGTCTGGTGGTGAAAGGCCTGTGATAGGGATGTGTGAGTGCTTGTATGCACACAATCAACATGTGGATGCCGGACACAGGGCTATGTTGGACAGCCGTGGACCATAGATGGCAGGATATATGGTTCACCGTCTCCCGCCAGGAACTTGGGAACTGGTTCTGCAAGCAGCCTCACTGGTACCACCAGGCCCAAGGACAGATCCAGTACTACTCCTTGATGGTGACTCCTGTCTGCTGGACTCACGTCCCTGATGTGACTCGCCAGGACCACATATCTATGGCCTGCTCTGGTATGGTGTGGACAGCACCCAACCTTTGGTAGTGCTGTTGGTACTGCCAATACGGGACTGTGAATGTGCATGACCATGTGGGCTCTCAGCTGATCATGTTGCTGACCTACATCCACCTGGCTAATGCCCAACTCCCACCACATGCTCAAGCACAGACATTGCACGATCGTGCAATGACAATGTCTCACCCCACTGTCTTTACACGACATTGGCAAAATGATGTATGACATCAGAAATGCCGTGGTGGTCATCACACATAACAGGAAGCACTGCATTCATGACCCTGAGTGGCAGTTTGGTGTTGAGGTCAGTACGTGCCTGTGCCTCCATGATGGACCATAACATGCTTCTGGTGACACCTGCTGTGGGACTTGTGACAGAGGCATGATGGGCAGCAGTCCTCTGTTGAGCACTCCTGTCCATCTGCCTGTATGTAACCTCACCTGCCCACTGGCTATTGCTAGTGTCTACACTCACACTTGCCATAGTCACCATACTAGCCTTTTCTATGCCACCACCTTCCAACTGTCCATTATCTGTGGCTACTGGGGACTGTGCATGTGTGGGTGTACTGACTGTGTACGAGGACATTGTGGGTGAAGGTGCGATACCAACCAAGGGCATAAATTCAGGCCTTGACAACCCCACCTGTGTCTCACTATGACCACCATTATCATGAGAGTCTGTTAACACACTGACATCAGGTTGTGAGGAGGAGAGACATCAACCCTCATGTTCACCTGCGAGGGGAAGACAAGATATGTATATTAATACCCTGCAGTATTATGTGTGCTAATGCACACAAACACAAACACACATACACACACGCACACACACACACACACACACACACACACACACACACACACACACACACACACACACACACACACACACACACACACACACACACACACACACACACACACACACACACACACACACACACACACACACACACACTCCTTGTAAAGTCTGGCACAGTTTTGCCACCCATTGGCCCTTCAGGCCAGACCTTACAGTAGTTCTGACTGCCACAATCCATCTCCTTAACAGCTACTGTAAGGCCCTCGACAAAGGGTGACAAATCCTACTATGTGATGGGCCTAGTGACAAAATGGTAAGTGTGACCATGACCAAGGCTGTTGCATTGAGTTATACAGTGTCACCATGCTCATATGCAAGTACTGTAAGAGATGACTTACTGCTATGCAGACCAGACACAATGACAAGGTGTAACAGTATGTGGTAATAACTAATGAAGGAACAAGAGAATACCCTATCACTGCAGTACCTACACAGTTCAGATTCACAGGAATTCACCGCAGACAGCATTGCAGGACAGTCTGCAATACATACAGGAAACATGTAAAGTACTAGGTGCATAGCTTCATAAGATGATACCAGGTCATTGGCATGGATGACCTCATAACACTAGTCCAGACTTCTGCACATGTCCCTTCAAAGCCAGAACCTGTTTCTCCTGAGCAGCTGGGACACACGTGGAATCCCAGGGGTGTCTTTTCCATTTCCCATGCAGTCATCCATCTTCTTCTTCAAGAGGGCTATACACGTACTCTGCTAGACATGGGGAGGGAGTGTATTATACAGACAATGTATTGTGTGGGTCACTACACTATCCCACCAACAAGTACTATACAAGTCACAGACCAGGTGAGGACCTTGCGTGCATGTTGCTTGAGTGGGATTTGTCTTATGGATATGCAGAAATGCCAGCAAAGCTGGTTTAGAAATGGCCTTGTATGCCAGACACAGGTTGCCTATGATCAGTCTGTATGAGACTGAGTACAAGGACAGGGCTTTCAGCCTATCTGTATAGGATAGGTGTTGCAGACCCTGGAATTGCCTTGTCAGGAACCTCTGTGGTCGCTGCAACTGCTGCATTTGCTTGACAAGGTACATGCCAAAGGAGCCATTGTACTCGGTTATGCCTCTGATAAGGCTGGAGTATGGGGATGTTTTGGCCCTCTGGGTCCTGGATGACATACCCGTATTTGTGAGGTTCACCATGTAGACAGCCTTCCATACAATGGTGCCCACATGGTGGGAAACTGCCAGGTTGCTACCAGCATTGGTGCACAAGTCACTTCACACCTGATTGCATGCTCAGTACATTGTTATTACAGTCATAATTAGTGTGGATGACATCTACCACAACAGGGGAAAATTATGCATCTTGTGGCATTCAGTTTGATGCAATGCTTCTTGCACCAGTCATTTAGGTAAGGGCCTGTTGGAGGGTGATCATATCAGTAGGGGAATGTAAGACAGTGGCCAGCTTGCAATCATAAGCCAGCCACAGACCACTGGTTTTGTCTTGAACCTCAGACATGTATATCTCAAACAGTAGAGACCCCCAGACTGATCCTTGGGGTATACCACACTGTAAGATTCTACTACTAGAGATAGCTTACACTACTTTGACTGAGTGGGTATTATCATTGAGCCAGTTAGCTACCCATCTGGTAACATTCAGGTTGATGCCTAGTTGTGTAGGCTTATGTATCATAGCTGTCTGAGGATTATTGTGAGAGATTTGGGCTAGGTGAAGGTAGGCAGTGTTCACCATCTTGCCCTCGTCCTTATGTTTGTTGACCACTTCAGAGATGCTGACCAGGTTTAACAGGCCTGATCTCCCTTTGACAATACCACACTCTGTGGGCTGAAGTATTTTAAGTTTGCCGACGTTCCTTTTTATAAAGTCCTTGATATTGCCTTCCATGCCCCTGCAGATCAGGCTAGTTAGTCTGATGTGCATATGATTGTCTGGGTCAGTGGATTGCTCCATCTTTGTGTATAGGGTTGACAGTGGCTGTCCTCTGTGCAGATGGGATGACACTGGTGCTGAGGCTTTGATTGACTACAGTGTGTAATGGAGTGAAGAGCTCATGCCTGAGTTCATGTAGGATGCAGCCAGGAATGATATCAAGCCTATGGAGACTTCTGTGGATTGCCTTTGAGAGGACATTTTGGACCTGCTTCCTGATAATGAAGGGAGGGGCCAGGTGCTGTGCATGTCCATGTATACCAATAGGAGGACAGGGGGGTGATGTTTACACTTAACCTATCTGCTGCAGGTTGGCTATATCTATGCCGTATGTGTATGTGTATGTCATGTTATTGACCTTCATTACAGAGCAAATTTGGGTGTTGCCTCTGGGATTGCAGACATATGTGTGGGAGGCCTAATGACTGGCCTTGGTGGATGTGTCCAATTTGCACTCAAAGAAAGCCTTAGGGTAATTAACCTGTGACCTTATTTGCTTTTTCAGACCAAGGTGACATTGCTTCCAGTTAGACATCTGCTCCTTCTTGGCCCTGTCCAGCAATTATTTCCACCTATTACTGTATTTGTGTATTGTTGCTGCCCACCACAGAGGTTTACCCTACCTTGAGGGAGATGATGTTGCCCTGTCAGGTATTGCTGTGTCCATACGGCTATGTCGGTGCACACATAGTATTATGGTGTGGACTTGGACACTATTGCTAGTTCCAGCTGATGGAACGGTGGCTATAAAGCTACTTCTACCTGCTCTAAGGAGATTTATAGTCATTTTTGTAAATTTATTTAGTTTGACCCTGACCGGTGGGCAGGGGAGATGGTGATCTCAACAATGATGGTTATTTGGTCAGATCTCACCAAGGGGATTGACACTGTAGGAGTGCCACAGTGGCTACTCATATTAGTTAGGACCAGGTACAGGATATTTCCACCTGTCATTGGAGTGTTGACCAGCTGACTCAATGCATTGCCATTGACAAAGTCGAGGAATCTTCGTGCATTCAGGTTCATGTAGAATAGGTCAAACACACTATGGCTGGGTAGTTAAAGTCACCTAAGAGTAGGGTAGATGGTTAAATCCTGACAGATTCAGGCAAGTCCAGATAGGTGTCATGGGTGTCCAGTGTCATGGTTGGAGGCCTATGATTTCAGTAGGTGTTCTGGCAACAGTTAACTGCACTTGGGGTGTCTCCCATGTGGCATACTGTTTGGCCAGACTGGATGTAGGTATGTGTAAGATAATGTTTACAACTCCACCTCCTTGGCTTTGCAGCCCTCCATTTGGGGTCTAAATGTATGGTGGGATGAGTAACCTGGCAAGGTTAGTGTGCCCTCCACAGCTGCAATCCAGGTGTCAGTGACTGCACAAATGTCAGCATCCTCCAGGACAAGGTATGCTTGCAATGACATGAGTTTCATGCTAAGACCCCTAGCCCCTGTTAGAGCAAGACATCTGCACAAAGGCACACATCAGTGTTGGGCAAAGTCCAGAAAAGAGGGACACTTTATAAATCTAGCTGTGACACACTTATTTGGTAGCAAAGACAGTTTTTCACATTCACAGGAATAGTCCGCAGTATACGACATCCGACTTTCAAATGTATGCTATTATGTTATGACTTCAGTCTTTACTGGGTTGCCAGTAATTTGCCAGACAATACACAACTCTTTGAGGTACTGACTACAAATATGAGGTAAACATGTGGTCAGTCTGCAACACTCTGGACAGTTGCAGTGTATGAGCTCAGTATATAACATGCAGTTCAACATACACTTCTGAGCCAGTTAAGTACTATGCACATACCCCATATATGTCTCTTACTTAAGACAAGCATATGTA
Source organism: Protopterus annectens (assembly GCF_019279795.1). Lineage (NCBI taxonomy): Eukaryota > Metazoa > Chordata > Ceratodontiformes > Protopteridae > Protopterus > Protopterus annectens. The sequence continues at coordinate 1,300,555,498 of NC_056729.1, forward strand.
TCATAGTAGCATTCACAGGTGACATATGAATATTTAGAACATCCCAGGTAGCTGGCCTAGCAGTGTCACAGTCAGTACTGGACAACAGACACTCCAGTAGTAGTAATACATGGGCTGACCATTGCTTGAGTGACTCAGGGGCCAGAGCTGTGATTTATGTCACTGCAGACAGGGCAGCAGGAATGGCCATAGGTGGCAGACAGCAGCATGTGAGTCAAGCAAGTCTTGTTGTAACATATTGTTTAATTTTCTATTTCACATTATTGCATCCTCCCTTCTGTATTCCATTACATGCTTAATTGATTGACATACATGTTATAGTGCTGAAGTGCTTCCTCAGAATAATGCTAATGTTTAGGTTTGTATAGTCACAGTCTGTCTTTGTGTAGACAGGTTCAGACCTGCTTTGCATAGGCATCAGCCTGCCTTTTGTAGGTAATGATCATGAGCAGGTAATGACCTGCTCACCAATTAGTGTCTCCTACTTGCTGCTTGCATCCAGAGCAGCTGTGTTGCTTTTCCATTAGCCAGTGCCATAGCAACACCATGCTATAATTAACTCCTTCATATGGGCCTTGCTCTTTTCCCTTGCCTTTGAGGAGGTCATTATGGAGGTGTGGGGGCTACAGCTTCACAGAAGGTAGGTGGAAATATCTCTCAGAACAGGAAATGTGGAGACAGCCCAACAAAATGGGAGACACAGTTCCAGAATTGGGTACAGTTTGCAAGTAGGTATTGCTGTTATACACATAGAAGATTTCTAGATTAACAGGGTTTGTCTTGACATGCATTTTCTGCATGAACTTGAAGTCTGACAGTGATCTCTCAACTGTCCAGATGTCCGCTGAATGCCCAGAAGTTTGCCTCTTATGTTTGGTCTGTTCCTCAGACAATTTCTGTTTTTGAGAAATCAGTAGGATAATGTGAGGAGTGAAGTCAGTAAATGTTGACATCCATTTGTGTTTCAGATATCATATCCTTCAGGGATGTTATGTTACAACAAACCCTGTCACACCAGCAACTGCTTCAGTTTGTAACACCATTATGTGAGATATGTCCCACTTTTCAGCCCCCTGTCCCCCAAGTATGTTAGGCTTTGTCCAGATGTCTTGCAGTAAGAGGTTCAGAGGTTTGGTATATCATTATTTAGTGACTTCACTCCTGATATCATCCCAGTGACTTGGCAGACTTCCAGAAGTGGTATACGGCAGTGGCCATAAATATGGTCCCACACCCTGGGCATTCTGTAGAAATCTGCACAGTTGAGAGTTCTGTGTCTCTGGTCATTTTTAACAGACTATCAAGACTGTGTAGCAGTGTAGTGTGTAAAAGTTTGTTGGGCTGAGTAGGGATAATGTTAGATGTGAGTGTCATAGATTCTTTTCTATCTGATTGTGCATGCTGCTACAGCTACTAGTGGTCTATCAGGTGTATATGTTTGTAGGGACAGACGGAGATATTTCCTGTAACACCTCAGGATTTCCAGTAGACTGTGAACTGGGGCAGTATATATCGATGTAGTGTGTGACTGGCAATCAGCATATGTTTTTTCAAACAGTCGTTATACTCTAGGGTTCAGTTGGGGTACTGGTATGTTGCTGTGACAGTGGTGTGAATGGTTGTGGGTGGACAATTTCTCACCAATGTCTGCTTTTCCCTACAGTTAAATCCCTGTAGCGCATGATATATTTGCAAATGCATGAGTAATTCCCCAGAGCTGATTTGGGGTAGTGTCATGTTGGTCTAACTGTAGTTCAGAAGATGGTGGGTGAAATGGTTGTCAGCTTTCAGTATTTTTTTACCTTCTGTTAAATGACTGTAGTCATATGTCTCCACTGTCCAGATGTCTATACACTGTCTATACACTGTCCAGATGTGTGTCTCATAGGTTTGTCTGTTCGCCATACCAGTTGTGGGTTTCTGATAAATCACTGGGATGATGTGAGCATTGACATCAGTACATGATGACAATCATTTGTGTTTCAGAACAGAGATCTATCAGACAATATATGTTAAAACTAACTATGCTACTCTAGCTGACTTTTATGCTTATAACAGCCATATTTCAAATATATCTCTATTGTTTGCCCCGTATCCCCCCAATTTGTCAGTCTTTTTGCAGATGTCTTGCAGTAGGAAGTTGAGTGTATGTATATATATATATATATATATATATATATATATATATATATATATATATATATATATATATATATATGTATACACACACACACACACAGATATATATATATATATATATATATATATATATATATATATATATATATATATATGTGTGTGTGTATAACAGTACTATGGGTATGTATTTTTTCCTTATGTTAAATGACTATAGTGCATGATATGGTTATAAAAGCATTACAACTTTTTACAGCTCAGATGGTGTAGAGGTATGTTTCTGTGATTGTTGTGCACAGGTTCATGGGTTAAAGACTTAGTAGTGCTGACTTTTCCATTAATGTTAAATGTCCATAACGCAAGATATGTTTGTAAAAGCATTACAAATGTTCACAGCTCAGATGGTGTAGTGGTACATTGATGTCATTGTAGTGCACAATGTCCTGCATTCAAGACTTTGCAGGGCTAATTTGTTTGTTGCTGGGCAGAACAACATACACTGATTTGCCCAGCCTTTAAATACACTTAATTAATTGATTACATGATTTACACCTGGATATTTGTGAGCTGAAATGGCAACTGAGATTAGATGCAACTCAGTATCCAGGAATTAATGAAGCTACCAATATAGCATGTATTTTAAAGTTAAAACATTTATTAGGTTAGAATATACATGAAACTGTATTATTTTGTTTGACATTTTTAATGAGTGTATTAAAGTTTATGTATTTGCATCTATACACACACAGTATATTTTTTTAAAGTTTTTTAAAAGTTTTTTTAAATGGAATGCACCAGTTGATTATGGGTTAATTTATGTAAATTATGTAATCAATTAAGTGTATTTAAAGGCTGGGCAAATCAGTGTATGTTGTTCTGAAGAAGTCCCTATCAGGGAAAGAAATGTGTGACAAAAAACTTTCTGAGCCGTAAAAGATTGATTTATAGGTTCATAGGTTCATAGGTTCATACTAGGCTATCTGCCCTAGGGCATTTATAAGCCTAGCCAGAATGTGTTTGGCTTTCGCCACCCATTTTAAATTAATTTTGCTATGCCCTTTTTTTGAGGTTAGTATACTGTGCCTCTGCCACTTGTAACTGGTTTGGAGTCTGACATGGCTCCAGCAATTCTAACCATGTGGGTTCTGTCCTTGAGCCAGTTTGCAACCCATCTAGTGACATAGGGGTTTATATTTAAGCTGGTGAGCTTATCTATAATGCCCGAGTGGGGTATTGTATCGAAGGCTTTTGCGAGGTCCAGGTAGGCTGTGTGGACCACCTTTCCCTCGTCAATGACCTTGGTGACTGTTTCAAAGAAATCAACCAGGTTTAAGAGGCAGGATCTGCCCTTAACAAAGCCAAACTGGGTAGGATCCAGTGTCTGTAGGTCCCCAATATCTTTATTTATGAGGTCCATGATTATCCTTTCCATAGCTTTGCAGACCAAGCTAGTCAGGCTTATGGGGCGATAGTTTCCAGGATCCGTTGAGGCGCCACCTTTGTGGAGAGGGACCACAGTTGCTGTACGCCAGTCTTTGGGTACATATCCTGTAGTAAGACTGAGATTGAACAGTAGTTTTATGTTTGGGTTTAGCTCTTCTTGGAATTCATGTAGGATGCAGCCCGGGACACCGTCTGGTCCCATTGATGCTGTGTTTTTTGCTTTGGAGAGGGTGGCTCTTACCTGAGCATCCGAGATGTCAGGGGGGCAGCACTCTGCTGGAATAGATATTTGCCCTTTTGATGGGGAGGGGGGGAGAAGTTTGCGCTGAACCTGTCAGCTAGGATGTTGGCAATGTCTGTGGGTTTGGTGTATTTTTTTGTCATTTTGGACTAATTCTGAGCATATCTGGGAATTACCACCCAGGTTCCTAACATAACTAAAGAAAGCCTTGTGATTATCCTTAGTGTCCTGTGCAATTTTTCTCTCGAAGCTGGCCTTAGACGATTTTATGAGTGCCCGTAGTTTTTTGCTAATACTGATCAGAGATGCCTTCCCTTTTTGGAAATTTTCTCTATCATTTAGTCGCTTCCTCCTTCTATTGTATTGCTTGTTTATGGCTGGGGTCCACCAGACAGGACGTCTGCCTTTGGAGGATTGGATCTTGGTTTTATTTGGGATCGCATGATCCATGCATTCCTGAAGGTGTTCATAGAATGCGTTTATAAAGGATTCTGCGGTCTGGGCCGTATTTTCCACAGGCCCGAGGGCTTTGAAGGATTCCACCTCAGTTTTGAGGAGTGTGAAATTTGCTTTAGAGAAGTTTTTCACTGTGGTTTTCTGGGCAGGGGGTGGTGTCGGGATGTGAACATCCAGTGAGATTAGTTTATGGTCTGATCTTACCAGTGAGGGATACACTTCTGGTCTGGAGCATAGAATCCCCATGTTGGTGATGGTCAGGTCCAGTATGTTTTCCCCTCTTGTGGGAGTGGTAACAAGTTGTTCCATAGCATTTGAGTTTAGAAATTCTATGAACCTTTGGGCTAGGGTGTTGGAGCTAGAGTAATGCTCCCAGTCTATGTTTGGGTAGTTGAAGTCGCCCAATATAATGGTGTTTGGAGAGACCTTCATATTTTCCAGTGTTCTCATGAAGGCCGAGTGGGGTTCCTGGGTTAGGGAGGGTGGTCTGTAGCAGGCTATAAACTGGAAGGCAGTTTTACCCACTGTTAGTTGCACATGGATAGTCTTTGATGCTTCGTGCTGTGCCACCAACCTGGAGGTGTGGGTATCTTTGACGAATATTGATACTCCCCCTCCTTTTGTGGGTCGGTCCAAGTTTTGGGGCCGAAAAGCATGGTATGAGGTATAACCTGGTAGTGCTGGGGTGCTCCCGGGAGCCTTGAACCAGGTTTCTGTTACTGCACAGATATCGATTTTCTCCATGCTAAGGAGAGTTTCGAGTGCGTGCATCTTGAGGTTTAGACTTCTGGCGTTGAGTAGCATTACTCTTAGTTTCTTATCCCTTGTGATACCTATGGAGGTGGGTTTGTCTTTTGAGCCTTGCCTAAAAAAAGGCACTATGGGGATAGCAAGAGCGTTTGCTAATATCCGAAAGCCCAGGGGTGACAGGTGCAGGCCGTCCCTAGCGAAGCATCGTGGCTTGTCGAGCATGTCATCCCAGTCTGACAGGCATTAGATCCCCTTTTAATGACACCAATAATTAAGCCAATTGTTGAAATTGATCATCTTGTCTTCATATTGTGGCATCATTCTTGGTGAGGGTAAGATGCTACTCAAGTTCAGGGTCATACCGGCCTGGGCCACATGCTCAGAGAGCTCCTCTATATCTCTTTTCATGTAGTCCAGGGAGGTACGTCTCAGGTCATTCACACCAGCATTGACAATGACTGAATCATATTTGTACTTACCTTGGAGTGACCTGAGTGCTTGTGTTATGTGGCAGATCCTAGCGCCCGACAGGCAGCTCACCATGACCTTCTCTTTGTTCAGCCTGGTGAGCGGGACGTCAGTGTGCCTGATGATAGAATCACCTATTACAAGTGTATCAGGTGTGTTGTTTAGCCTTAAGGGCTGTGACTGTTCGGCACACTGGCTTTGTGAGCTATGTGTTGCACGTGTTTTGTTTTGGGGTAGCGGTTGCTTGGGTGTCTGCTTTGGAGGTCTCTGCTGCTTAGGCAGATTTTTATTTAGAGCCTCCGAGTATGTTTTTGTGTGTTTATGTGTTTGGTCTGCTGTCATGGTAGGTCTATGTGCGACTGGAATTGTACTGAGTGTGGTTTCCTTCTCTTCCTGACTGGTTACGCCAGTACTGAGTTGAGAGAGCTTAGCCTCCAGTTTGGCTATATGGATGCATCTCTCACATGTGTTGGAATTTATTGGGAGGAGGAGAGGGTTGTCTGTGTACATGAGGCAGTTGTAACATTGCCTCAAGATTCCCAGATTCACCAGCTGGACCGCAGAGAAGATTGACAACTGACCTTTGGACATGCTAGAATAGTATTGGGAATTCCTTTATAACTGAAAAAAAAGGGCCAATGGGGAACAAGGTAATCGAGAGGACTTTGTGAGAGTGTAGTGCTTTTAATTTTTTAGTGCTGACTTATATAATTGCTTTAGTGAGCAAGTGCCTTTAGTGAGCAAGTGCCAGGTAACTTAAATGCAATGTGTTACAGGTAACTTAAATGCAAAAATGACAAACAGTAACTTTCTTTTAAGTGAAACAAGGAAATGAGAACAGTAAGCAATGCAGATATCACTAGGGATCCACAGAAGTGCTGAAAAGCCGCGGTTTAGGTGATATTAGCGTTTCAGGGAAATAACAAGCAAACAAACAACACGCATACAAACAGAGCTAAATTCAGCAGGCCTGGATCTAGTCAATGCTACAGCAAACAAGGTGTACCAATTTCAATAAGAAACAGTTGAAATATGCAGGCACTATAAGCCTTTAACCAGAAATTCCCAGCTCAGAAGGGCAGAGTCCAGCCTCTCCTCCCACAAGAGTGCAGACCACAAACCTTCTTAATGTAAAATAACTGGTCTGAAGCCCAAGTGCTTAAATCAGAACTAATACACTTTTAGAATAACAGACACTGAGCCCTCAATCAGCAGTTCCCAACTTAGAAGGATGTAAGCCACCTGTCCTGCCACCACAGTGCAGGCTACAAACCTTCCTAATGTAAAACAACTGGTCTGAAGCCTGAGTGCTTAATCCAAAAGACTTAGAATGATAGCTACACTTTAATCAAGTTACTACCAAGCAGTAATAAATACAATTGAATACTTTGAAGAATGCCTGGATTAGTGCTTAAGTTATACAAACAAAGCTAGATTCAGCAGGCCTGGATCTAGTCTACGCTACAGCAAACAAGGTGTACCAATTTCAGTAAGAAGCAGTTCAAATATGCAGGCACTATAAGCCTTTAACCAGAAATTCCCAGCTCAGAAGGGCAGAGTCCAGCCTCTCCTCCCACAAGAGTGCAGACCACGAACCCTTTTAATGTAAAATAACTGGCCTGAAGCCCAAGTGCTTAAACCAGAATTAATACACTTTTAGAATAACTGACACTGAGCCCTCAATCAGCAGTTCCCAACTTAGAAGGATGTAAGCTACCTGTCCTGCCACTACAGTGCAAACCACAAACCTTCTTAATGTAAAACAACTGGTCTGAAGCCCAAGTGCTTAAACTAAAAGGCTTGGAATGAGTTGCACCAAGAAGTAATAAATACAACTGAGTACTTTTAAGATGACGCAAAAGCAAAATAAATTAGGAAGAAACACAAATACAGTAAAAGCATATAATTTTTTTTTTTTTTTTCAGAAAAGTAGCAAAAACAATTCACATGCAGTGCAAGCTGGCCCACTTGAGTATGTAGCAATATTAGTTCACACACAGTTTGACAATTTATGCACTAGCATTGTGGTGCTTGGGAGCTCCCCAAGAGGGGCAACTGCTGATATAGCAAATGACTTAAATGATTCAAATGATTTAAATGTTTCAAGTGTTTTTAATGCATTGGACATGAGTAAAGGTGCTGAAACAGAAATGGGGGGGGGGGGTTTATTGTGGACAGTAATGTATGGCATTTCAATACTGAAGGCTTGGTTGATATGTTATCCATGTCCATAATGGGTAATCTTATGGAAATAAATCAACATTTTGTAAATGATAACATGGAGCCAACTATAACTATTGAAAGTAATGGTTTTAATGCCATTGAGAAGTATTTAAATGATACTGGTGAAACAAAGGTTGATAGTTTTGAGTATTTCGTAAATGGTGATAATTCTGATTCCTTGTTGGCTCAATATGTGGAAAGCATGGATAACAGGGATGAAGGTAGTGAGACATGTTTTATTATTAATAACAGTGAAAATGATTTTAAGATCTATAACTATTCCACAAAAAATAGTGGGTGTGGATCATGCAAACCTTTTGGCAAAAGGCTTTACCTTTGTTCCTACAAGAAGGGGGAATGTGGCTAATACATTAATTGGTTTAAAGTGCTTTACACATAAATTAATCCTAACAATTTGGTTTAATGTTCATAAGAATACTAGTAAAATAGGAGAATGTAGACTTAGTAAACCAAGTATTTTTAATCCTCCTTTAAAAAATGTTGTACGCGTATATGAAAAAATATATGAGAAAGAGATTAGGCAGTTGTATAAATATCCCCATTTAAATTATGTTTGTAATATGACCATGGAGGAAGAAAAACTTTTAAAAGAATTTATTAATGATAAAACAGTACGCACAATGAAACCGGATAAGGGAAGTGGGGGTGGCGTTGATGAATAAAAGTGATTATCTAGATAAAATGAATTTGATGTTAATGGATGGAACATATGATGAGAGTTCCTTAAATGAGATTCATATAGCTTATCAGAAGATTGATTTAGCCCTGGATGATATGTTATTTCGGGGCCAGATAAGCTTGGATGAATATAAATGTATGAAAAATGAACATCCCATGGCACTCAATATTTTTGGAATACCAAAAATTCACAAGGGCTTTTTTAATTTGAAATGTTGCCCTATTGTGGACGGTCAAAGATCAAAAACATGTTTCATTAGTAAATTTTTGGATTATAGCATGCAAAATGGTTTAACAAAATGTACATACATTACTAAGGATTCATGGCATTTTTTGGAGAAATTGGAAAAAATGAAGATATCTCCTGGTGTGATAGGTTCATAGGTAGGTACTAGGCTATCTGCCCGAAGACATTTATAAGCCTGGCCAAAATGTGTTGGCTTTCGCCGCCCCCTTATAATGGTGACTATTGATGTAGTTAATCTTTTTTCCATTATACCACATGATGAGGGATTGCAATGGCTGGAAACACAGTTGCTTAAGACGGGTATATATGAGCAGGACCCGATCAACAAAATTATTGCCCTCATGGATATCATTCTGAGTAATAATTATATTAATTTTGAAGGTCAGTATTTTAAGCAGTTAACTGGAGTAGCAATAGGGGCAGCGTGCACCCCTATTTTTGCAAATCTCATCATGTCCTTTTGGGAACAAGAGTATTTAATGAATAGTGTACATTGATTGAATGTTTTACATTACACCAGGTTTTTAGATGACTTGTTTGTGTTGTGGAAGGGCACTGAAAGGCAGCTTAATGAATTTTTGGTTTGTATTAACAGCACTGTGGAATTTTTGTGGTTTACATACCATTATAGTAAAGAGCAAATATCCTACCTAGATGTGGATTTGATTTGGAACAATAATAACGGAAAGTTATGTTCCAAGATTTACAGAAAGCCCATCTTTATGATTTTTTATTTAGAATTCAGTAGCTGGCACCCCACACATCAAATAAAGTCAATAGTCAAAGGACAACTGGTGAGGGTGGCCAGAATGGTAAGCCTGGATTGTGACTTTTTGGATGAATTTGAATTTATAATGAATTTGTTTGTTAAAAGGGGATACCCCAATAAATTTTTGGATAAGATAAGTAAGGTAGTCATAGAAAGATGTAAGAAAGGTATTTATAGACCGATATTGGGTGGTCCTATTAATACAAGTGTATTGGTGCCTGTTATTGGGCAAGACAATAATAGAGGACTGGTTGGTAAAAACTATGGGTTACGTTTTATTACAACATATAACTTTGATACAAGTAAGTTTTCTGAGATAATCCTCAACACTGGGATATTTTGAGTTATGACATCAGTGTTGAGCATAAAGTGGGGAGGGCCCCCAAAAAATAGCATATAGAAAGGACAGGTAATTTCAAAACCTTTTTGAGGTGAATAGTTGGAATTCGAGTAGAATCACCAATTGACCAAAGGGGAATTTTAAGTATGGGATGTGTAATTTTTGTGCACATATTTTGGAAACTAATGATAAATTCAGACTTAATAGTAAGGACATTATTATAAATGGGCATTTGAATTGTGGTGGTTCCAATGTTGTTTACATGGCTAAGTACCAAATGTGTCCAATTTTTTTATATAGGAAAGACAAGCAGAATTAAAAAAAAGCGGATTAGTGAACATAATACAGATATTAGGAAAGGGAGAATCACCAATGCTTTATATAGGCATATTAATGAACATGGTGGTCATTATTTTAAGTTTTTGGTAGTTGAACAGTTAGTTAGGCATCCACAGGCAAAAATTGTGGATTTACACCCAGATATTTGTAAGTTGAAATGGCAACTGAGATTAGATGCAACTCATTATCCAGGAATTAATGAAGATAAGGGATGGGGGTAGAGACAAAAAGTCCATTAACAATTGTTTAGGCTTCTATTTTTCACAACAATACTGCTCACTACTCTACGGGTCTGCCCTCACTTTACATCTACTATGGCCTATAACTTCTGTAGCAGAAACATACCTGTTAATCTATCAACCTGGAATGGTATGGGGCAAACTATGACAACTCTGGGTACCTAACTAGAGGGGACTCTTACATGTAAGGGTTACATATCTGGCACAAATTGGGTACCCTGCACTGCTGTTATGTGAGTGTGCTACTGGCATACTTTACCTGGTTTCCTATTTGTGTCCAGGGTTATTGGCAGCAGTGACCACTAGCTGTAACAGCATGACACTTGAGAGACATGTTTCGGAAAGAGTGCATGTTGTATGTACCTATTCTGCTGTCATTTGCTAGTATGGGGTTGGACAGTGGAATAGTTGTACATGGTGTATTAGTATGCCCTTCATACAGCTACTACCAACATTTCTTTACCTGTAAAACCTGTGAAGAAAATATCTGTTAACACTGCCTGACGTTTTTACTTTTATTCCTGATTCCTTGTATCTAACGAGTATGCAGGGCAGAAATACTCATATCCCTGCAAAATGTATGGCCATCCACTAACCGGTTGTTAGAAAAATATGTATTAACATATGTGCGCAATGCTTATTTTAAATAAGGGAAGATTAACACATTTTTATTCTATATGCAGCATTAGTTCTATTTGAAACTGAAAACATGCTTTTCTGAAATTGTGCTTTTTGACACTGCAAGATTCACCCTTACCTAGTTTGCTAGCACAGCAAAATACATGTTTATGCTTTAGAAATGTACTGGAAAGCAGGTGATTTTCTGCTAGGTCAGGAAATTAAATGGAGAATAATAATAATTTCTGTAGATCCATTCATTATGGACAATAAGCTCTGTTCATGCTAATGAAAAAGTAAACAAGCTGCAAGAAAGTTAGATACTATAAACAATGAACTGCTTCAGAAATCTGTACTTGCATTGTGCTTGAATTAGCCATAGTACCTAGACTTGTAAAATCACATAGCAAGAAAGTTATAACTGACTGGTGGTTGTCAAGGCCATCCTGTTTACTAGAAAATCTTTTTTAAAACTTTGAAGAGTCAGCTAGAAATGTGAGAAACATCTGTAAAGTAACAGAATTGTGAACTGGTGATCTACTACATCAGTCGTAGTGGGCAATGTCTTGAAAGAAAGGTATAATAACTGTGACACTTCCTGATTTAGTCAGACAAACTCTGTAACTGCATTTTTTGTCATCTTGCACAAGAATAAAGATACCTGAACTGAACCTTATGATTTTGGTCTTTTGAAGTATTTTTCTTTGACACCTGTTTAACTACAAACCCATAAGTCTGTATAGCAACAAAGCCATAGGTGGGCAATCAGCCCTTGATTAGATCCTAACATCCTGTGCAGATAAAATATCATCCCATGGAACTCTGTCAGACAGTGTAAGTGATCACTTACCAATCTAAACCATACAGCCCCAAAACACATCATTATAGCCTAGCAAGTAAAATTGCTTCTTTTCATGAAGACACTTATTAATACTCTAATCACTAAATACTCTCCCCATAGAAGATTCTGTCTTTGAGTTTATTAAAATATTCCTTGGTGTTCTAAATGTATCAGCCCTCTACAGAATAAGAAGTTCAAAAGCTAACCCTGTCCCATGGCAATCACAAAAAGAGAGAAAGCATGGGAAGTCTGGGCATAAAGTTAAACAAGTTCTACTTTACCAGCATATAGACAACTAAGAAACCTAGCAAAACAACTTATCACCAATGATAATGAAATATATCACTCAACCGATCAAACAAGGGCATTAATAATCAAAAACTGTTCTGGGCCTTAATCAATAAACTTCTATATCTAGGGCAGGGTAAACTGCCAGCAACAAACACACTGAAATAAATTGATACCATAGCCAAGCAATTCAATACCCACTTTATACAGACAGTATAGTCATTAACCAACCAAACAAGCAACTAATCAAATGTTTGATGTCCCTACAGAATCAGATAATCTCCTTCAACTTTTTTCGTTCCAAGCAGTTCCCATAAATACCATAAAAAAAAAAAAAAAACATCAGAAGTTTGTCTACTACAACTGCACCAACAATCTACTTACTGATGAATATATTAAAATAGCTGCTGAGGCTATTGTGTATCCAGTTACATTTCTGATAAATTGTTCCATATCTGAAAATAAAGTCTCCTCACTATGGAAACAATCATTCATTGTTTTACCATGCAAGGCTAGAACTGATGCAGATATTTTAAACTGCAGGCCAATTGCCATTTTATCTGCCCTATAAAAATAATAGAAAAAATTATATGTGTACAACTTCTCAACTATCCAGCTGACCTATGTCCTTATTTCTTCAATTGTCCCACAATGTGCATCCTACTGCCCTTCTCAAGCACTTAATTTCTATCACCTCTAGCTTCCTTATCTGCTCTGCTTTTACTGCCCAGGTTTTCCACACAGATGTACTGGTCGCACCACTGTTTTGTACACCTTACTTTTCTGCTTCTTTGGCATTCTGTTATCTACTACACCTGACACTCTATGCCATTTGGCTGCAGCTTCTCAGATTCTAGATTTGACCTCTTCATTCTGACTTCCCTTTTCCTCACCAACCCCTCTCAGATACTTACAGCTGTTAACCTGTTCCACTGTCTTCCTTTCCATCTCAATTCTCAGCTTCTTCTGACTTCCCCAGTTTGCTGTCATTACCACAGTCTTTTCTACTATAGACTACTATATTAAACTTCAGTCCAATAACAATAAAAACCCTAAACAATTTTGGAAATCAGTCAATTCCCTTCTTCATCCTGGATCTCAATGCAACCCCTGCCCCAACCCTAATCTATCCAACAATGAACTTAGCTCCCACTTCAATACCTTCTTCACTGAATCCATAGCTAAACAAACCATAACATTTCCTAATAACAACCCACCTAACTCCCTTTCCTCTCCACCCAACAACCCAAACAATAATCCGCTCCATTTCCATCTCAAACCTGTATCCACATCTTTTATAAAAAAGCTTCTCTCCAAGCTAAAGCCAGGTTCTAACGCCCCTGACAACATTCCTTCCTTCCTCAAACATGCAGCTGAAGGTATCACCCTTCCAATTAATATTCTGATTAATAGATCCTTAACTGAGTCATACGCACCCAGACTTTGGTGTTCAGCCTACATCCTACCTCTTTACAAAGGAGGCAAAAACACCTCTATTTCTAACTTTTGCCCTATGACCCTACTCTCTCCAATATCTAAGATTCTAGAAAAATGCGTCCACCACCAATTCTTACCCTATCTCATTCAAAATCACCTCCTTAGACCCACACAGCATGGCTTCCGTCCCGGTCACAGTACCATAACTGCACTACTATCCTTCTTAGAAACTATCAATCAAGCTCGAGACTCTGGACTCATTGTATCGACAGTACTGCTAGACCTTTTAAAAGCTTTTGACACCATCTCCCACACACACCTTCTTCATCATCTGGCTAATCTCAAACTCTTCCCCAAACACTCTTTCCTGGTTCTCCAGTTACTTATCTGACAGATCTCAAGCAGTCAAATGGAAGACCTCATTCTCTTCCTTTTTGCCTACATCTACTGGCGTTCCTCAGGGATTCATCCTTGGATCCATGCTTTTCAACATCTTCATAAACAACCTTCACATCTTCATCCCTGACACCACAGTCATCCAATACGCAGATGACTCTACCTTGGTCTGCTCTGCCCCAAACCTTCCTGAACTCCAGACCAAAACCCAATTAGCCTTTACCACCACAGAGAACTGGATGCACCAAAACCACCTTTCTCTCAACTCCAATAAATCCAAACTACTCATTTTTCTCCCCTCCAAAGTTTCCTCTGTGGACAAAAACACTTTCAATGTTCTCAGCCAAACTAACACTGCCATTGAAGTGGTCCCCGCTGCAAAACTCCTTGGCATCACCATAGACGAACACCTCAAATTTGTTCTTCACATACAACATAACATAAAGAAAACCAACCAAAAGCTAGGTATGCTATATAGGAACAATCATTTCCTTTCAAACTCCACTAGGCATACCCTGGCAACATCCTTCCTCCTACCTTCCCTTCTATACGGAGCCCCTCTCCTAACCAACTTGTCTGCTACCAACACCTCTAAGCTCGAAGCTTGCTATAATAAGATCTCTAAATTTGTCACCAAATCCAAAACATCAAGTCACCATTGCCACAGCCTTCGTTCTCTGAACTGGCTAGAACTCCCTAATCACCTAGACTATCTACAACTAACCACCGCTCACAAACTAATATTCTCCCCTAATAAATGCCCAGCCTTAAAGGACATCCTTCCTCCATACATCCCTAACAGATCACTGAGATCCAAAAACCAAAACCTAATCTCCATTAGTAAACCAAAACGACCAGCTGGCCAGCTTTTACTCTCCATCTCACTAGGTAAAAAATGGAACTCTCTGCCTACTTCACTTAGGACTATACCCAACACTGAATCCTTCAAAACTCACCTTTTTCTTCACCTATCCTCCAAATGGAAATGCTCCTGCTTTCATCCCCCTTAAATTACATAGGGACTCCTAACTAAGCACTCCTACTCCACTATACTCTCATACTTATTCTAATTTCTCAATATAACTACAACTAACAGACTTTAAGTGACTGTAAGCATATAAATATTGATTAAAAAAAAATGTGCCATCAAGTTGTCTGCAATTCTCAAATGTATTAACCCTACTTGTTTTTACAAACTAGATTGTATGTATTTTTACTTTGTAATCTTTATTTGCATTTTGTAACCTATATTGTATTATACTGTTCTTGGAGCTTTTATTCTGTAACCTATATTGTATTATACTGTTCTTGGAGCTTTTCTCCCCGGGCCTCCACTGAAAATGGGCACTTCTTGGCCCAGTGGACTTCCCCGGTAATCAAACTGAAATAAATAAATAAATAAATATATGTAAATAGTTTTATCTCATGTGCCTTCAGTTTTGTATTCCATTCCCCTATCCTATGTTGAAGTTCATACTCATAGTCTGGATGTAATGTCATGTCATCTGCATACAGCAGCTTTGTTTATCTGTCCCCTTTCACCTGTTTGCTAATGTGATCCATCACCAGTATGAACAGCAGTGGGCTCAAAGATGAACCATGACAGACACCCACTACCACTGGGAACCCCCCCAGTAAGACCAAACTCTGTTTGTACTTGAGTCATTAGATCTTTGTACATAGCTTGCACTAATTGTACCAATGTTTCTGGGACTTCAAACTACTGCAGGAATGTCAAATCTGCTTTCTTGGGACTGTGTCATATGTTTTTCCCAAGTCTAGGAATGTCCAATTGGACTCTTTCCTCATGTCTAGCTTCCACTCAACTGTCTGTCTCACTGCAAACATTGGATCAGTTGTGCTCCATCCTGATCTGAATTTGAACTGTTCATCTCGCATCTTGCTTTCTACTACTCTGTGTATCCATTTATCAATCACATGTCCACAACTTTCACGCAATGTGATAAGTGTTTCATACCTCTGTACTGCCCACAGTTGTAGATGTCTCCTTTGTTCTTGTACAATGGCATGAGTATGCTTATTCTCCAGTTGTCTTGAATATGCCTTTCTCATCACACTGCTATGAGTACCCTCAGGAGCCATTTCTCCCCTATCCGACCCAGCATCTTTATATCTCCTATGACCTCATCTGAGTCTGCTGATTTTCCTGACTTTATTATCCTCAGTGCTATTCTTAATTCTTCTAGGGTGGGATCCTCTTCTCTCATCACAGGCTGTGCCTGGGGCAGTACAGTTTATGTGGGGTTTTCTTCATTCAAATGTTATTGAAAGTACTCCTTCCATCTGCCTTTGATGTCCTATTGTGAGTTGGCATCTCTTAGGAAGGGTCTTTGCCTTCCAACCTGATATAATTTCTTTGTGCCACCTGGGACATCCCTCCTCTGGACAGTAATCAAGGAGCCTCAATCCTCACTACTGACACTGCTGACAGATGTTCACTTGGAGCAAAAATAGATACACACAGTATTTCCAAATGCAGATTTCTGCACCAAGCACGCAACTTCCATTAAGAGCAAACATGGAACACAGTTAGTCATGGGGCTGGGTGTTCCTCCCTCTCTCTCTCCAGGTCCCAAATAAGACTCCCCACTGACACACTTGTAGAGTTGAGTCCTTAGCTGAGTGTTCCAAGCCAAGTCCTCCACCACCCTCTCTATGAAACCAGTGCTCTGTGTCCCTGCTCCAAGTAGCTGACACACCCACTCTTTAAGATTTCATTTTCACGCACACAATCACACACACACACACACACACACACACACACACACACACACACACACACACACACACACACACACACACACACACACACACACATGCGCGCGCGCACACACACTCAGACACACCTGGGAAAGGCTGGCACAGATCTACCGGCAATACCCCCTCTGCCAAGACTATAAGGTAGACTCACTGCCACTTTAAGGCTTTGAAATGGGTACTCAATTATACTGAGTGAAATTAATACTAATACCAGTGGTAATGTTGACCAAGCAGCAAGGCTTTCAGGAGTGGCCACAGTGTCACCAAATAAATTTCAGTACTCTGAAAGGTTAAATATTCACTAAAAGACCAGCCACAATAAAAATTTTAAATATATTTAATAGTAAATAAAAGAACATGAAAATAATAAATATCCATTTGCAATAAACACAAGAGTTTCAGTCACAGGAAATATTAAAAATAACATAGATGGAAAGGTTCACAGAGATATAGAAAAAATACTTAACTAATCTCTCTATATTTTCCTGACTAATCTGAAGAATTACTGTTCGCAGGTTCACTTACTACAGCAAGGCTAAGATGAAGTGGGTAAGTAGTCCTTCTTTGTCAGATTTCAAAAACAGACTGCTCTGAGACTTCTGTCTCATCTAGTATTAACTCATTCACTCCAATGGAGATCAGGAAATTTGCACTATAACTTCCAATGGGCAGAGCCTAAGCATTTTGACAGAATCAAATTATGTCCTCACATTTCAAACAACTGTTTATATCTCTAGAACCATAGGAGTTATGAAAGAAGTATAAATGGCAAACTCTTCAGCACAAACTGTTTATATAATGGTATTATTTTTTAAGTTCTAGGTCTTAAACCAAATTTTATAAGTCACAGTAAACACAGCAGCTATTACATGTTTCATAATTTGTAAACAGCTTGCAATATTTCAGCAACTACTGAAGTTATACACATATGGTCAGCAGCATTATATTCATCTAGCTAAGAACTTTGTCATGAGCCTAAGTAGTTCTGTCTATGTTACTTGGTTTTTGAAATACTTAGAAAAATGTGAAAATTATATCTATATAAACTGATATCATAAAAACAACAGTTAATATCTGTTTACCTGCACTAGACAAAGGTCAAATATTAATGCAGTTGAGTTTGCCATCATGTAAGCTTTAAGATTAAATGTTTTAAAATCTTGTACATAGCATGATTTTGAAATTATTGATGCAAGTATAAACAAGCAATATGTAATGCCTAAAGGTGTCATTAGGAGTTAACTGCAGATGCACCTGGAGACATCACTTGGATGTAATCATTTCAGTGCTGGATTACAGAATGACATCACATACATCTGGTCATCTGACTCTGGTTCCCACACTACCCCCATTACCAGAAACTGAACCAGACTTTAGGACATATGTGTCATAATGCACACACACACAGGGCTTTGCTAAGATGTGTTATAGCATCTGGAAGCAATAAAACCATTTCAAAAACTTCCACTCTTCCAGGGTAGCAATTAATTCACCCCTAAGGACAATATAGTAGGATTCCTAGTCCTGGTTTTCACAGACATTTTGTCTCTGGCTGCAAACAGAACTGTAAGATGCAATCTTTATGGTCTACACCAAGTAATTTAATTTCAAACTATTTTCAAAGTTATCTGGACTGAGATTATGTATTTATTATTATTTTATTTTACATTTGTTGACCGGGATAGGCCAACTGGATACATGCACAGAGAGAAAAGCTACAGCATTAAAACATTACCTTGAAATTATACATGAACATAAACACAATTATAGTCAATCATAGCTCAAACTTATATGATTACAGACAATCAGATAGAAGGAACTATGTATTCCTTACAATACTGTTTCATGTACTATAGGAATTAGTCTGGATTGTGACAGGGGCATAGCCAGTGTGTCATGAAACACTGTTTGAGATTTTTCTTGAATTGGTTTGATGACGGTTCTGTAGTTAGGTCAGCTGGAAGTGAACTCCAAATTTTGCCAACAGAGTTAAAAAACAAGGAGTCACCAACTGAGTTGTTAGTTTTGAGTGTTTGAATTAGCAGTTTGTTAGAAGATCAAAGTGGCCTCATGTTGCTGTGGGGAAAAATAATGTTTTTAAGTGGAGGGATATTATCTGGTTGGTTGAGAATTTTGTGGGCTACTACAAGTTGATTGTACTGAAGTAAGCTAGGCAATTCTAGCCATCCTAGAGGTTTAAGGTTTTGACAGTGGTGAGTTCTGTAAGAAGTGCCAGTGGCAAATCTACAATGTGATTATAACAGCTTGAAAGTTTGTAGAGTTCAGATTTGTTCAAGTTAGTGAAAATGGAGTAGGCATAGAAAACGATGGAAAGAAGATAAGTGTGGGCAATGGCAGTTCTAGCTAGTGGGGTAAGGAAATGTTTATTTTTATATAGGGAGCCCAGGTTTTTATTAATGGTTTTAATGGTTTGATTAATATGCACGTTAAATTTAAAGTTATCAATTGTTACCCCTAAGAGTTTAGTGTGGTCATCTGGGGAAATAACAGTTCCATTATTAGAGGATATCGTAAAGGAAAGTGGTATAGATCTGTGTGTGGGGGAGAAAAGTAGTAGTTTGTTTTTTTTTTAGGGTTCAAGAGCAAATGGTGGCATTACGGCCAGTTCTCAACTGTGTTAAATGTTTTCTGGGATATTGTAAGCAGGTCAGATGGGGTGGAAGCTAAACAGATCAGTGTGGAATCATCTACATATCGGATGCATGTAGCATCTGGAATGGCAGAGTAAAGGTCAATAATAAAGATTGAAAAGAGAAGAGGTCCTAAATAGAGCCCTGGGGAACTCCAAGGGTGAGGGGTAGTAGAGCAGATAAATTTACCTGCCATAGAACCACCTGGTGTCTGCCATTCAGATAGGATTGAAGCCATTGAATAGCATGGTTATTCAAGGAAATGGATTTCAGAGTGGCAGTGAGTAGTTGGTGGTTGACCATATCAAAGGCTTTGGATTGGTTGAGGAAGAGGGCTGAGGATAGTTTGTTGTTATTATGGTTTTGATTTATGACACTGGAGAAAGAGAGGAGGGCAGAGGAGGTACTATGGTATGACCTAAAGTCATGTTGAGTGTTAGCCACCATATTGTTTTGTATGAGATAGTGTAATTGTTGTTTATGAATACATTTCTTCATTATTTTGGCCAGTGGCAAAAGTATGGCAATGGGTCTAGAATTTGATATTTCTGTGGAATTGCCACATTTGTGGAGTGGTATGACATGGGATGTTTTCCAAATGGAGGGGAAGGAGGCTTCAGTTACGGTTCTATTGATCAAAATTGAGACTAGATATGCTATGACATCTGCATCTTTTTGTAGGCACTCTGCAGGTAGAAGATCTGCAGATAGGGTGGTCGGTTTTAGTTTCTTAAGCAGGGATCGGATAAGTAAGGTAGAGACTGGTTGGAAACTTAACGGGAGAAGGGTAGGGGTCTATATTATAACATCAAAATCTACAAAGATCGAATGTTATAATATCGAACCCTAAACACCAAAATCCGCAAACATCGAACAGTCAGAATAGCAATGTTTTTCCCAGGGGAAAAAAATCACTATTCCAAGAAACATACACACAACACAAACACACACAAAAAACAACAATCCACACACATACACTTAAAATCCTACATCTAAACCTAAACTAAACTTTACATACACTACTAGCTATCCACTTACCTTAACCCGACCCTAACCCTAAGGCCCATCACTGTCGAACACTCACCTCACCCGCGCCCTAACACTAACTCACCTATCCCGCCGCCTAACCCTAACCTGCACCCAACCACACACTTACCTGACGCACTCCCTAACCCTAACTCACCTAACCCGCCCCCTAACCCTAACCTATACCCAACCACGCACTTACCTGACCCACTCCCTAACCCTAACTCACCTAACCCACCCCCTAACCCTAACCTATACACAATCGCACACTTACCTGAACCTGACCCGTAACGCTCCAACATATCGAGCACTGAAAACAGTGAAGCCACAGCAATAGCCCACCGAATTCTTTCCCTGGGAAATAATTCCGTGTCCTGAACCTTCGCTGTTTTCAGCATTCGACAAAACTGGTTCGATATTATAACATTCAAACTTTATAAAATTCGATGTTATAATATAGACCCGATGGGTAGTGGGTGAGGTTATGATAGCATTAGTGCTTGTGGGAGTTAGCTGGCTAGCAAGGGTCTGGATAGTCTCTGTGAAAAAACTGTTAACAGTGTTGGAAATCTCCTCTGGAGATTTATGGGTAGAAGTGGAAGGGGTAGGAGTGGTGGAGTGTCCTGGATGAAGAAGTTTATTTATACCTGCCCAAAACTTTTGAGGTTTATTTTGGTGTCTGTTGAAGATTATAATAATAGCTTTTTTGTCTAGCAGAATGGATTTTTTTTGTGTCATTACGAAGCTGCCGATATCTCAATTGGTCTAGAGAGGCTTTAGTGTCAAGCCAGGTGGCCCATATTTTATTTCTAAGTTTGTTTGTTGATTTGGTATCCTTTGTAAGCCATGGTGCAGCTTTAGTTTTAGTTCTAATGGTACATGCGGAGGCATGTGAGTCAAGTATGGCAAGAAATTTAGTATTAAAGAATACTACAGCTTCATCAAGGGGCAGTTGTTTTAGGACTGATCAGTTACATGCTTTTAGTTCATTTTGGAAGTTGGCAGGATTGAAGTTCTTATTGTTTCTAATTGTTTTGTGAATAAGCTGGTGGGGATCATCAGTGTTATGTCTGATGATATAGGTTAGAGTGTAATCACTGAGGTCATCAGAGAGGGTCCCACCTTTATACATATGGGTATAACTATTGATAAGTATCCAATCTAGGATGCTTTCTTTTTTATTGGGTTTACTGATCCTAGTGGGAGAGGATATAATTTGTGTAAACCCATATAGATTTATATGGGTGGAAGGGGATTCTAAGGAGTATGAGTTCCAGTCTATATTGAAATATCCAAGCACAATGGTTTCCTGGGGGTAGTTGTTGGTTAACCAGTGGAGTATGTCTTCTAGGATGTTAGTATTATTGCCTGGGGGAATATAAATACAGACAATATTTATATATTTGTTTTTGTTAATTTGTAGTTTGGTAGTAAGAATTTCAGCTTTATCAAAACTGGGTGGTGGAAGGGGTTCTCTGGTAGCTTTTAGTGTTGTTGTTGTTTGTCTTTCGGCTTTTTCCTGGTAAGGGGTCGCCACAGCGGAACTCTGGTCCACTAATGATTGGTAGTAGATTTTTTTACGAAATGCCAAGGTGCCAGCTCGGCACCCAACCTTCAACGAAGGCACGCCCATTTATGCACGCATGTCTTTCAAACACTACCGAACCGCAGGCAGGACATGCAGACTCCACACAGAAAGAACTCCCAAGCCAAGCCGAGAATCGAATGGGAGAACCTCTTGCTGTGAGGTAACAATGCTACCACAATGCCATCACATATTTTTGAAAATTACAGCAACCCCACCTCCCTTTATAGTACAGCGGTCTGTTCTAATTATGTTGTATTCCAGTGGTAGGACCTCATTGTCTTTAATTGAAGGCTTTAGCCAGGTTTCAGTGAGAAAGAGTATATCTGAGGAATGGACATCTAAGAGGGCATGTAGGTTGTGGACTTTATTGTTTATACTTCGGATATGTAGGTGAAAGGCTAGGAGTGACCTATTCTCTTCCAGTATCCTCTGTTATAATATATTCATTTCAACAGTTACAATGCAGTCTGGGATACAGGTGTATTTCTTTTCTGCTCTGTAGGACCCACTGTTGGTACATTTTTAACACAAGACGCTTTACAGATGAATTTACAATACAGACATCTGTACAAATCAGCTTGATATACAAACGACATATAATTCTTTACAAATCTCCAGCTACCTGTGCTGGCATATGTTACACATTCACTGCCCTGCTCTCTCTGGCATTGTTGCCACTTCTTCCCATTGTCACATCACCTACTGAGTCACTTTTCAGAAATTGGTAGAGTGCCTCTGATACCCTTTTTTTTTTGCTTTTACAACTCTTTTTATAACCTCTTTGTTAACTTGATCTGGTGTTTATATCTTCCACTTTTTTCTTGCACTCCTTTGTTTTGTTGACTTCCTAGACTTTTGCATTCTACCATCATTTTTCTTATGTTCCTTATTTCCATCTCTGGTAAAATCACATATCTGTGGTCCTCACACATACTGTTTTGAGGTAAAAAAACATTCTTCTTCAACAACACCTATTTTCATCTCCACCTGTTCCGTCCTCTTCTTGGGGTTCTAAGTCCCTAACTAATTCCTTTACCTGTTGTGCTTTCTTTTTGGTCAACTTCCAAGTCGTCAGTGTAGTCTCTGTTGACCTTAGAGTCTTCTTTGACCACTGTTTGCAGCTGATTGTGGCAACCAGTGGTTTATGCCGTTTCACTGAGGATGACTTTGCTATTGCTGATTCTAACTCAGTGCCCTTTCCTTAGTAGGAGGAAGTCTACCTGAGCTGCATATCTGCCGCTCTTGTATGTGATCTTGTGATTGCCTCTCTCTCTCTCTCTCAATCATGTGTTGGCTACTGTCAAGCCATTTGTCAAGCCATTTATTTTCATAAGTCTAGAATGGCCTCTTATTCTTTATTCGTGTTGCCACACCAATGTGGAAACCAGGGAGTCCTCATATCCTGTTCTGTCCATTCATCCCAATATGTGCATGTTGTCCTGCTTTATCTAGTAGGTCCTGCAACTGCTGTCTAAATGTGCTCTTATCTTCACTATCACAACCCAGCTGTGAGGCATAGACTAAGAGTAGCCTGTCCTCCTCCTGAATAGTAGACTCTGGATCCCTAGCTAAGTGGCTTTGCTGCACTGCCCTTCCAGCCTCCTCTGTACCATCATGTCATTCACATCCAAGCTCTGTTCTGTCAGTAAATTTCATTGGCTTTACATCCAGAGCTATCACAGGTAACCCAGGCTTGGAAAAATGGACACCATCCAATCCATAGCTTATTGACCCAGGGTTACTGGGCTTTATGGAGGACACACACTATCCAGTAGGGGAACATACACCCCTCCCACCCTCGCATAGGTCAGAGTAGGCCAGGTCCTCAATGCACTTATTACCTGTAAATACCCATGCCCAATGTCAACATGACTGAATCACCTAGAGCCACATTTTACACCATCAAGTGGCTAGCCCTGCTGCAGCGTGAAGCCTGTGATCCATGTTCTCCTGTCTTGAGGATACTGTGCACCACAGTAGATTCCCAAAGTGGTTGGTCTATACAAATCTTCATCTTCCCCTAAAGATTACCATGTAGAGTCTGTGCTTCTGCCTACAGTTCTGTTCATTGGTGAATCTGAGATGGAAACACTCAGCATGTTTTTCAGAGTTGAGAAGAATCCCATAGAGGCACAAGGAGAACATACACTCACCAAACAGACATTGGCTGGAGATCAGGATCAAACCTTTTACCTTGGGCATGAGAGGTGAAGTCCTTAACCATTATGCCAACTGGTCCTGTCCATAAACTCTTACATAAATTCTCATCTTTAGTATACCAACTGTATACTGCAATGATTCTATATCTACCACAAAAACAGACCACAAACAGTGAAATGGAAAAATGTTTTTTGCATCTTCTTGCCATTGACTATCAGTGTCCCATAAGATCTATGCTAGGCCCCATACTTTATAACATATTCATCAATGACCTTGACATGTTTACAAAAAATGCTACACCAGTTTAATATGCTGATGACTTGACCCTAATTGTCGAATAAAGGAACTTTGTTTTATCTAAGGATCCAGCTTATCATTTTTTCTTATATGGATTTATGACTTTGGTTTTTGGTCTGAATAGACATTTTATGGTAAATACTACTAACTGCCAGAGGTTGTCACTGAGCTGGTTTTATTATTGTCTGACATTCTTCGTTTTTTCAGTGCTCAGTGTCATTTATTTCTCAGCGGTGTTGGATATCTGTTTTAATCCTTCTTATTGATTGAAATGTAGCTAAATAAATCACAACCACTATTAAACCATTAAAAATCTAAACTGCTGCTCCAAAATACTTCTTTATCAAGACAGCTTTGTTCACTGTCATCTCTGGCAACAGCACCATGATAGAACAAGTAAACAACACAAAATTAAAGGGTACCATCATAGATTACCAAATGAAAATCATAAAAATCTAGGTATGTTACACACAGTAAAAACTCACCTCACCGACATAGCCAGAAGATGTACAGCTTCTACTTTCTTAGTGCCATCTCTACCCTATGTTACCCAAATCTTCACCAATCCTCAATTCTTACATAATGTTGTAAAAAAAACAACCAAATTTCCAGTAAACTATAAGAATAGAAAACTTCACCTATCAAGTAAATGCATTTCCTCCTGTATAACTCCAGGAAAAATGCCACTGTTCTTTTCAGTGTGCTGCATCCGCAAATTAGCTCTCTTCATGAAGAATTCTATGCACTATAACCATTCTTCAGCATGCCTGAATAGTTTTAGTAGAATCTCCCAAACATATACATAGGTTTGTGACACTGTCCCCCCCCCAAACTTCTATTCTTCCCATATAAACCTTATGATAGCCATATTTATAATTATCTATGAAAATTCTTTATACCGTACCTCTTATCTACAGTATTAACATTTTTTGCCATACCTAATTCCTTTCCTCCCCTCCATTTCTTTGAATTTCTAAGCACTAATCGCATGATCTGTTATCTGCAAGTGTGTTTTATACTGTAACAGTTGCATTTATTTCATATGAATGTAATCTGTCTAGGAAATGTATATCAAATTATTAATGCATATTACTTCATGTCTGTTCCTGTATATTAATGAATATCTGTTTAAAAAACATTTGTAATATATTGACACTTTTCTCCATGGGCCTCCTCTGAAAAGGATTTTTTTTCTATACCTAGTCAGACTAACCCTGTGAACAAAAACAAAATAAAATAAATGTAAAACCATGGAAAGGCTTAGCATTATTAACTCCCCAAGTGATGTAGACATCCTACAGAAAGGCCTCACTGAGACCAATGACTGGTGTTGAAACCATGGCCTTAAGCTTAATGGCAAAAAATGTGTCATCATTCCCTTTGGGAAAAAACTCAATTCCCACTAATTACCACATTGAGGGTAGCCCACTGAACACTGAAGCCATTAGAAGAGATCTGGGGACACAGGCTGACAGCAACCTCTCCTTCGACCACCACATTGCCACTGTGGTCAGAAAGTCCTTTTATGTGGCACATCTCATTACGAAGGGTTTTGCATCCAGGAAGAAAGAGGTCATCCTCTCTCTCTACTCTTCCCTCATTAGACCAATCATCGAGTATAATGCCCCATTTGGCATGTACCTTACTAAACACCTGCAACAGCTGGAAAGGCCACAAAAGTACCTCACAAAGAAGACCCTAGGCCTTAAACACATGCCCTACATGGACAGACTCAAAAAACTCTAGCTTTTCTCTGTCTCATATCGTCTATTAAGAGGCAATCTCTGCTTGACTTACAAAGCCATGTCTGACTGAGCCCTGTTAGAAATGTTACACCTAAAGAAATCCCAATCCCTCCACACCACACACTCCAGGGACCTCATCTCATTACCACAACCAACAGAACATGCTGGATGGACAGGCTCATAACCCAGAGACTGCCCATGCTCTGAAATAGACTTCCCATATATGTCAAGCAGAGCACCTCACTGGCCCTTTTCAAGAGAAACCTTGATGAGTGGATGGGAAATAGAAAGTTCACCCCAGGGATCACTCCAGTGGCTGTACTTTATAGAGGCACTGGGAACGAATGGCGACATGATGCCAGGGCACTTCTATGGGGTAGGCTTGTAAAGGCTACAGGGCCTTTGGCCTAGTACACAACTATGAACCTATGCTGGGACCTCTCCTTTTTGGCATCTACTTCTCAGAAGTCCAAGCAAACATCAATGGTCTCTAGTTGGCCAAGGCTGCTGGAGACTGAAAGCTGGAAACAGTCACTGAATCTCTGAAAGACTCAGCCATCCTCCAGGAGAGCTTTTCTCCATCAAATACTTGGTGCCAGAGTCATGGGCTAAAGCTAACTGACAAAAAGTGCATGAATGCATCCTATAGGAAATTGATTGCCCTGGGAAACTACCACATTAACAATACATCCCTAAAAATTGATCCAGTAGATTTGTGAAAATACATAGACAGTGACCACACATTCCACCAATATGTGTCTACTGCTGTGAGGAATTTCTTCTATATTCCTCAACGTATAAGCAAAGGGTTAGCATCTCAGCCCAGAGATGTCATCGTCTCACTGTGCTCAGCCCTCATCAGGCCAATCATTGAGCATAATGCTCTCTTTGCTATATACTTGTCCATGGATATGCAACAACTAGGGAGCCCACAGAGGTTCCTCACAAAGAAAATGCAGGGTATAAACCACATGACCTACGAGGACCGCCTCAACTGTCTATCACTATCCTAAGTATACCATTACTCTGAAATACACTCCTCTTCCATGTAAAACAAAGTTCATCTCTGTCCATATTCATAAATGAAAGTTTGCAAGCTGAATTTGCTGGTCTGCTATGACCAAAGCCATAAATGACATTGAGGTAAGTGCTTTATTATTCTCTCCATGGGATAAGTACAAATTGGCAAATGCATAACTTATCGGCATAAGTGAAAAGTAACATGTCTTTTACAGACTTTTAATCTCAATACTTAAAGACTGTTTCCACTAAAAATGTTTAAGAAGCATGCATGCATTTTATTGTAAAGTGTCATTTGTCATTTGCATTGGTAATAATAACTGTAATTAAATTTACGAGCACATTTTCATCATGAGTACAAATCATGTCTAAATTAAGTATAAACATGCAGTGTGAATATGCTCACAGGGATAAGTCTTTGTGTGTGTGTGTGTGTGTGTGTGTGTGTGTGTGTGTGTGTGTGCGAAAGAGAGACACATAGAGTGCTATGTTATACATAACACATTGTGAAATGGTGTATATTTATATACAGAGGTTTGTTTCGATATTTTTGTTAAGTATGTGTGGAAAATTATGTGTGTTCCTGAGCAGAGAGCACTTCAGGGATGATATAATACATGCTTAGATAATTAACAGTGATTTAATTAACTTTTTCTTTTATTCTACATGATGATTTGATATGATATACTAGTGCTCATTTCACTTCTCATTCATTTATAGATACTATCTATCTATCTATGTCTATCTATCTATCTATCTATCTATCTATCTATCTATCTATCTATCTATCTGTCTGTCTATATGTACAGATACAGATAATCAGAAAAATACCACAGGCAGCGAATTGATATGTATAGATAGATGTGTGTGTGTGTGTGTGTGTGTGTGTGTGTGTGTGTGTGTGTGTGTGTGTGTGTGTGTGTAGATATATATATATATATATATATATATATATATATATATATATATATAAAATGTGTGTGTGTGTTTTTGTGTATAGCTGTGTGTGCCTCTACACATCTATATCTATTTATCTAAATATATATATATTTTCAGCATAACTGCTATCTTTTTTAGACAAAATGTCTTTTAGCTTAGAAAAAATAAAGCGTTTGCATAAAGTACAAACTCTGGATCAACTGCTGTCAGCTAAAATTATTCTGGTGGATCAGAAATAACCCTAATAATGCTCAAGACCTTGAGAATGATGCTATTTCATCAAAGGCCCTATACTTCAAAGACCCAATATAAAAATATCAATCAGAATTTGTTTTTGCAGTCATTTGCTACTGTGTTTGCCTCTTTAAGCATCAAGCAGGCATCATGTCCTTGTAGGAGACAGCATTCTAATTTATTTCACTGAATATCATGTATTTCAGTCTGAAGTTTTAAACATACATTTTTCAGTATAGAGATGGGTGCTGGAGATTGTGAGGTTGGTGGTTTGTGGAAAAGAAATGTGTGCACATTAAATGAGGAAAAAACAGCTGATAATAGAGTGGATAGTAAACCAAGACATAACCTTGTGTAGGGAAGGATAAATGAGGATGAAGGAACATTTAAAGGACTAATAGGTACAAATGTACAGAAAGTTTACAATTTCCTCAAGCTGGTATTAAAGCTGACTTGATGAAATCAAATAATACAGCAACAAATGCAAACTATAAATCCAAAAGGAAGAACGTGCACAAAGATGAAGAAAGCAGAGACAAAACATCTGATGTCAGATGCCCTCACCAAAAAAGTGCCTGAAGAAAACGTATTACCATTCTGCTCATTAGTACTTCTGATCACTGATAGCCTAAATCTTATTAACTAAAGGTTCTTTAAATGGTTAGAAAAAGATGATACTATCCTTCATGATTAACAAATGTACTGTTATTTTACATAAAGTGTGTTTATAGCAAAGTTCAGTCATGTAATATAACTGAAAAAAACAGCCAAGTAATGGAAAACTATCTGAATTATTGCATTCATCCGATTCATTTATATACAGATCTTCAACAAAGAAATATGGCTGCACAAACAGGCACTTGTTGAAAGTTGACGTGCTGCTCTACTCATAAGATGATTCAGTTTATGTACAGTATTTTTACGTTTGAACTTAAAAAGGAAAATTACTTCTTTTTAGGAATTTATTTATTTTTATTCATAAATATGTTTGCTATCTGTTCTGATCTGCACAAAATAGCCATGACTTTTTCACACAAGTGTACTACTGAATCTATTACTAGCAGGTGACATTCATCCCACTCCTGTATCCTCTCAGGCACCAGCTTACTATATAAATAATAAATCAATCCTGCCTGCAAACCTATAGTTTTCACACAACAAAATAAGAAATAGCAACAAAAAAATCAATCTACTCCATTTGAACCTCAGAAGCATTGTAAACAAAATTTACTCACTATATGCATAAGTAAAATATCATTCCCCTGACATTACAAATAACAGAATCTTGGCTAAAACCTAATATCTGTAACACAAAAATGCAACTCCCACTTGCAAATCTGAACATCCTTAGAGCTGATATAGTAAACAAAAAAAAAGCAGAAGTAGTAGTAATAATGTAGCACAGTGCTTAAAATCTTTCATCTTTCCCAGCTTCCATTTTCTCCTTCCACAATGCCAAACTACTATGACAGCCCTTTATATCCCACCTGGAGATAATATCAGCACATTGGAAAACATGCTATCCTGGCTATCCCGCAATGAACATACAGAGACAATGATACTAGGCAATGGTAACATCGACCAGTCAAATCTCAACTCTCAGATAATGAGTTCTAGAACAAATCTATAGATTTTCTTCCACCTTATCACTTATCCTATCAGAATCAACCTAAAATGGTAAAACAACAAACCTGGACTGGCTATTAACAAGTCACCCTAACAATATATGATCCCATGACACCTCAGCAAGCACTCTTAGTGACAATCTGCTCATATATGCCACAAGAGAATGCCATACTTCTGCCAGAGAACACACATACAAGTCCTTTTGCAACATGAAAAAATTTGACCCACAACTGTTCAACACCTCACTACAGTGTCACAACTGTAGTATGCTACAAATCTTGCCACTAGATGATGTTGTTATTTTAATAAGGTGTTTATGGAACTATCAAACAGCATGCTCATTCTCAGGCTTAAAGTATGCAATCTAACCCTTCTCACTCCTACCACAAGCAAATTAATGAGGAATAGAGATAAAGCCTGGAGGTATGACTTAATAACAAAACAGAAAACATTCTTCAACAATGTAAATGCACTCAAAATAAAGCCAAATGACAGATCAACATTGGCAAGAGACTTTATTACTCCAATTTGCAGAATAGATGCTACAATAATTCTAGACAGTTCTGGCCACCATATCTAAAATACTACACCCTGAATCAGATGGATAACTACGCCCCAACACCAACGATTGACCAGAAGAAACAGCTAACACTTTCAAAGATCACTAGCATCTCTAAACTGATTCACAATTAGACTCAAAGCAAATTGACCTGCTCTGATAACTTGACTACATCCCATTCATTCTCACTGCCCGATTCCATTAATGCTCACTATTTCTCTTGTTAACCAGTATCCATCACAGCAATCAAGAAACACCTCAGACAAATTAAATAGAGTATACTAGCTCCAGATGGAATTCCTAGTGAATTCCTAAAAATAGCAGCCAGCTCAATTTCCTTTGCAGTATCCATTTTCATAAATAGGTTAGTTCAGGAATCACATGCCCCAGCCATATGGAAAAAAATCTCACTTCATCCCACTTCACAAGGGAGATAATTCCAGTGATATATCCAACTTTAGACCCATTGACATTCTCTCCCTTCTTTCAAAAATCTGTGCAAATGCATTCTTAATCAATTAATGATTCATTTTGAAACAAAAAATCTTTGCCCGATTCCATTAATGCTCACTATTTCTCTTGTTAACCAGTATCCATCACAGCAATCAAGAAACACCTCACCTACCCAATATAGTTTACCACAGCAGTCCTAAACTTTAACAACAATATTAGTCTAGCCATAGACAAAGGCCAACTGGTTTCTGTCATGTTTCTCGAGCTGTCCAAGGCTTTTGATACTTTTATCCACAGCCTACTTCTAAAACAACTAACCTATCAAACACCTCAGCTGGTTCTGCAACTACTCTCCAACAGACTCCAGTCGGTTAAATGTATTAATTCCTACCTCATTCGTCCTTCCCATCAAAACATGTTCCATACTGGGGCCACTGCTTTTCAACATATTTACAAACAATCTGCACTCTGCCAAATATCAAACATCCCTCATACAATATGTAGATGACTCCACATTAATCTGTGCTGCTTGTAACCCAATTACTCTAAACACATCACTCAAGAGTAATTTTCGTCAGTTGAAAGCTGGCTCAAAAACCCCCATCATCTACTCAAGCCCCCCCCCCAAAAAAATACCCCCACAAAGTTGCTATTATTCCTCCCAAAAACCTTACATACCTGAAACAAACTTTCTCAGTAATAGCATCTGATAACACCCCAATAAAAGGTATCCCTCATACCAAGCTACTAGGTATCACAATTGATGATATCCTGAAATTCAACTTACATGTGCAAGTTATCATAAAAATCATCAATGAATAGGGACACTCTCTAGAACAATAAACGTCATAGCTGATTAATCCAGGAAACTCCTGGCCTCTATACTCCCAGTCCCCATTTTACCATATGGCTCCCCAGTACTGGTTAACCTTCAAGTTTTCATCCAAAATGAACAAAACAGTGGTACAAAAAAAAAAAAAAGCAAAAATTGCCACTAACTCATCAAACAAAGCCCTTCATGGCTTAACTTTAAAACAGCTTGAGTGGCTTGAATTATCCAAGCAACTCACTTACAAACAACTACTCCTAGTCCAGAAATTGATATACTAACCATAACAAAGCAAAGAACTGCTACACCTCTGCTAGGCCATTTTGATCTGATACCAAAATGCTCTTCGCTACCTTACAAGCCACATCTGTCAGCAGGAACCTCTCTCAATTCCATCTGTGTAGCCACTCCTGGAACTCTGTCACCTCAGCCCTTAAACATTCTAGCAACCATTCCAATTTTGTGACCAATCTATCAAATATCAATATGACACCTGGAGCTGCAGTTGGACCTGGGCCTGCACAGCCCTCAAAATAGATGCATGACTACCTATTTACCATAACTATGTCTTTCTGACTTTGAATTTACTAATACCTCTGCATCTTAACAGGTAGTAATGACCTAGTAACAAAAGAAGCTCTCCCTTTAATGATACCATACTACTAATGCATGTCCTTCTATCTCTTCAGCCAAAACTTACTACTATTTATTTCTTTTCTAGTGTCCTTCTATAACATTCTCATCTCTCTAATAATAATCAGCTCTCTTCCTTTGCATATTCTTAATTTTGCTTACTGCACACTTTACCTCCTCATCCCATTCTAATACTCATAGAGAAATTCAATAAAGCTTACATGAATTTTTTTCTCCTGTGTGCATCACGGCATGATGTGCATACAGGTGCAAACAGCTTTAGATTCAGTAAACTCCGTGCAGCAGTGTGCATGCACAAACATGAATGCACAATTAAGGAAGCTTTCATGCAATAAAAATTTGTGCTTAATGAGCTGAATTTTATGCAAATTAACCTGATGGAGTGCTCCAACAACCTGTAATGCATTTGTGTAGACTCCATGTCCATGTTAGCGTACGCGTAAATTTTCCACATATTTGCATCTACACTGAAAAAAAGGGATGTAAATGTCCACAAATATGGAATTAATTCCCCTGAAAAGGGAAAATCTCATATATAAATGTCCAGTTATACACTGCATATGTCTGAATACAGCAGGATTTATGTCAAAGTAATGTATTGTTTTTAATTATAAATTCCTGCATGTTTGCACGATCCGCATTGCACAAACATGCCTTGTATTAAATTAAAAAAAAATTTTTAAAAGAACAATATATAATGTACCGTACACATAAGTACTGTAAGTACTTATGTGTACAGTACATTATATATTGTTCTATTTGCATACCTTTGTTGAAGGTTGTGCATCAGGGCTGGTAACTCGGCACGTAAAAATCAAATACCAATCATTAGTGGACCGGAGTTCCGCTGTGGTGACCCCTAACCGGGAAAAGCCAAAAAGACACAAACAAACACATAAGTGGTGCTGCGGTAGCATTGTCGCCTCGCAGTAAGATGCTGTCTGGTTCAATTCTCAGCTAGAACGTCTTCTGCGTGGAGACATGCATGAATGGGCGTACCTTCGTTGAAGGTTGTGTGTCAGGGCTGGTAACTCGGCACGTAAAAATCAAATACCAATCATTAGCGGACCGGAGTTCCGCTGTGGTGACCCCTAACTGGGAAAAGCCAAAAAGACACAAACAAACACATAAGTGGTGCTGCGGTAGCATTGTCGCCTCACAGTAAGACGCTGTCCGGTTCAATTCTCAGCTAGAATGTTTTCTGCATGGAGACATGCGTGAATGGGTGCACCTTTGTTGAAGGTTGTGCATCAGGGCTGGTAACTCGGCACGTAAAAATCAAATACCAATCATTAGTGGACCAGAGTTCCGCTGTGGCAACCCCTAACTGGGAAAAGCCCAAAAGACACAAGCAAACACATAAGTACTGTACATCCTTGCACAGAGTCTTCACAATCATGCTTTCCGGATGTTAACCTGCTTACATGACTATGAACCATTTAGTTTCTCGACTGTCAGCATGAATATTATGCAAATGGGGGCTAAATGCCATGGATGTGCTGAATCGCTAAAGGGAGCAACTGTGTACAGATATCCACTTTGTGTAGGCTTCTACATGGATGTGGATGACATTGGGGGGGGGGTCAAGTCACACACAGAATTTTTTTTTGCGCGTAGTATGCATGTTTGCACAGGGCACCACTTGCAGCAAGCTGCTTGGGCATAGCTTAGCTTGTTCACATGACCAGACCACCCACATCTGAGTCATGAGGTATTCAGCTATAAATGGAAAGTGAATGTATTCAATTAACAATATACAGTTTTGTATAGCTATACTGCACTTTGCTGAGCACAGAGTAGTGTTGCACACTATAGTAGGGCCTTTACATCAAGTCGTGCATATCCTTAGAAGCTGAACTACATAATAATTAGCCAGTCACACATGATGGACCCACTCCAGACCAGAACTGTTTAAAGTATGCATACACCCTACCTTATAATTTTCCCTCAATACTCTGATTTATTGGAGGAGAGATTTTTTAATTTTAACTGAGATAATACTAGGGGCAGCTGCAGCTATTCTACATCTGTATGTTCTAGATGCTGAAGTCAGTGCTGCTGGTGCTGCTGTCAAAAGGCTTAGGCCAAGAAGGAGAAGAGTGCTCAGGCCCAGTGTAACCTTCCAGGAGCTACATAAGCTGGAGATTGTAGAGTGCTACATGGTCGACAGGGACATATTACAAGAACTCAGTGAGCTCTGCTGCCCTCAATTCAGAGCGAGAGGTAATAGAACCCATCCCTGCTGAAACTATGGTATGTGTAGCCTTAGGAAGATAGCTACAGGTACTTTTTAAAGACCAACTGGGGACATGATGAGGATGTCACAGACATCTGCATCCAGGATCCTCCACCAATTCCTGGATGCTATGATTCCACATGCCAATGATCACATATCTTTTCCACTTTCCACTGAAGTATGGGCCAGCAATATGCAACAGTTCTACTGTGTAGCACACTACTCTGAAGTACTGGGTGCTATAGATTGCATTCATGTACACATCATGGCACCACCTGGTGAGCAGGGTAGAATGTACTTTAACCACAAGGGATGCCACTCCATCAACTGCCAAGTCATGTGCAATGCCCATGGGATTATCATCAATGTGTGTGCTCCCATATCTGGCACACATCACAGCTGTACCAGATGTTTGCTAGGGGGGACATCCCACAGGTCCATTTACTGGGAGAGGCTGGCTACACCCTGTAACTGTGGATGATGACACCCATCTGAAATGCACACACACCAACAGATGAACACCATAATGAGACACATGCACAAACTACAAACATCATAGAGCATATGTTTGGGCTTCTGAAGTCATGGTTCTGGTGCCTTGATATATCTGGTGCAGCTCTGCAGTATTCTCCATACACATGTGCAAAAATATTCACAGTATGTGCTATGCTATACAGTTTGAACCTGTGGAAACCACTGCAGCAGGATCAGCAAAGGGAAGGGATACACAGTACCCCCACTACTGCCTAGGTCACCACAGCCACAGTCACAGGAGGACTCAGAGGAGGAACCCCCTGCTGATGTCCCTATATGCAGATGTAGGCATGCTCAGTACCAGGGACGTCAGAAGGCAAACACACTGTACTGATTTCAGTACAACTTTTTTAGAAGAGGGGGTAGCTTTTTTAATTAAAAAAGTACATATTTTTCTTTCTTTTTTTTTTTAAACAGCGTTGGCTCATTTAAGGAACATTTCATGGCTACATACCAGCCAGTCGGAATTGAGCTCACGTCATGTCCGTTTGGCTGGCTGCGAGTGGGAAATGTGCAGTTGCAGTGAGTGGAAGGGCAAGGCAATCGCGAATGGATTATCGTTGTGGTCATCACGAATGGATTGGTGAACGGATTATCAGGTAAGGGGTGTGTTGAAGGCAATCGGGTGAAAGGATTATCATGTGTGTGTGTTGAAGGCAATCAGTTGAACAGATCAGGTAAGGGGTGTGTGTGTGTGTGTGTGTGTGTGTGTGTGTGTGTGTGTGTGTGTGTGTGTGTGTGTGTGTGAGAACGGATCAGGTAAGGGGTGTGTGTGTCTGTGAATGGCAGCTAGGGGTGTGTGTGTGTGTGTGTGTGTGTGTGTGTGTGTGAATGGATCAGGTATGGGGTGTGTGTGAACGGATCAGGTAAGGGGGGGTGTGTGTAAGGATCAGATAAGGGTGTGTGTGTACGGATCAGGTAAGGGTGTGTGTGTGTGTGTGTGTGTGTGTGTGTGTGTGTGTGTGCGTGTGTGTGTGTGTGTGTGTGTGTGTGTGTGTGTGTGTGTGTGTGTGTGTGTGTGTGTGTGTCTAGTTAATGACCCTCTTACAAACTTTATGTAAAAAAGCACAGTTAGAAGAGACTGTTTATTTTTATGTTTTAAACTTTTGCCATGTTTTATTTCAAGCATTATTAGACTGCATAACATATAAACAGATGTAATTGTAGGTTCACCTATTTAAGTGATAAGAAGCCTACTACAGTCTTGCTGACAATGTAAGAGCTGGTATTAAGCTGGCAGAAACCTACAAAAATTAGTGATTACCAATTAATGAGGTGCTGCTGCAGCTGCTGGTATCAGAATATTTGATTGACTATACGTTGTTCAAAATGAATTAATGTCTGCCAATTTTAAAACTGTACATTTCTCAAGAGCTGAGTAAAAGATCTGCAACACATCATTTTAATGGTGTAGGTAACAGTTGATAAATACATGTTATATGTATGTGTATGTGTCTATGTGTGTGTACATATATATATATATATATATACATATATATGTGTGTGTGTGTGTGTGTGTGTGTGTGTGTGTGTGTACACACTATATATATTTATACACACACGCACACATATGTACAACATAGTGCATAAGCAGGATCAGGCAGTTACTGTTTAAAATGTTGGCATCCACTTTAGCGAGCCCTGTAATGCTGAGACTGAATGTCTGAAAAAAATATCTTAGTAAATATATATCTGAAATGGAAATTTCTCAGAATATTCCCTTTTCTCCAAGGTATGGTGATTTTGGAGTCAGTATATGTAAGTTCAAGGGGTGAAGGGGGACTTGGACACTCTGCAAAAAGGAAGTTTAAAGTAGAAGAGAGATGTTCACTATTCTCTCTTCTCTCTTCTCCTGTATTTGCATTAATTCTTAGCATGTCTGTACTCAAATTTATGAGGGCCAAACTTTCAGTAGACAGCTGGATCTAGCAGGTGCTTGGGCGTAATATGAAAAACACCATCAAAGTCCAGTCTTCAAATGCCTTTATTCGTTGAACAATAATCAAGCTCTAGATCATAAAGCATTATTGATAAACAATATATGCAGGAAGAATTTATTATTTAAGTACAGTAGAACAAAATCAGAAGTCATAGTTTTACTGTATGAGGTCAAAAACAGCCATGGGCTTTTTCATTTTTTTTATGCATGTATTTATTTATCTTAGTTTGATAACTGGGGATGTAGACTGGTTGACATAGGGCAGGATTCACGAAGGCTTACACGGACTTTAAGAGTAGTGTAAGCCTCCGTGTAAGCCTCCCGATCCAGGAACAGCCCAAACCTGCGTGTAAGAGACAGCTAAAACGTCTCTTACACGGACTGGGCGTGGAAATGCTCAATACCTCATTTGCAGCTGAAAGATATGCAAATGAGGTATTTGAGCGATCCAGGAAGCCCAAAGCAGTCCGTGTAATGGACGTTTTAGCTGCAGAAATGTACTCAGCTGACAACTGAGTACATTTCTGCAAAGTTGACAACGGAGCTATGTCAGCTCCAAATAAAGGGTGCATATGTGTTATCTAGCATGCCAATGGCCAAATATGTGGCCATTGGCATTAAAAAGTGTTGCAAAATTATTTAAAATAACTTTTTTTTTTTCGGGGGATTTTGATGTTTAACTGCAGCGCACACCCGCGCAAATGGGGTGCGCTGCCTAAAAGTGAAAACCGAAGCTTATAAGCCCACAATTGTGGGTTTTATGTATTACATGGAATGACAATGCAGGGACTAGCAGACCAAAAACAATATGGCCACCGTGTAGTGGTTGCCAAGGGGGGGAAGCTCAGTGTAAGAGATGTAACTAAGCATTACTAGGCAATCCTATGTAAATGAGGGTTACAATACTGAATCACACTGCCACATAAGTAATGAGCACTTTCTGAGTAGTGTAAGAGTTATAGAAGGGGGAGGAATAGAGTAAGAGGTAGGTGACATTACGGGGGGGAATGATAGAAATAAATGTATCACATTGGAGGGCAGTGTAACGTGACAGATGACAGACAGACATCAGGGAGAGAGGTGCGTCCCAACAGAACACTAGGAAAGTCAAGAAATAGAGGGTGCACACTATCCCTACACTCAAACTTTCTTGATATACGTGCATGCACGCGTGTGTGCGCGTGTAAGGCAGGTTCAACATGTGGGAGCGTGTTGCAAACCGTTTACAACGGTTTGCGTGGGCGTGCACGTGTGGAAGGCAATGTGCGCGCGTTTTACCATGAATCAGCCAAGTTTACACCGTGTAAGGATGTGTGCGCGCGTTTAAGTAACTGTGAGCGTGCTTAAGCTGGTGTGCACATTGCTCCCCCTGAGGAAACAGAGAGGAAACAGGAAACAACCAGAATACAAGGAAGCTGCCAGAGGATACTGCTGGAGTTAATTGGTGGAAACAATTAGAAGCAGGCAATTACACAGGCAGACTAGAAACCCGACCCAGCACTTAAAACACTGCAAACAGCAGTGCAGGGTGTTTCTCACAAGAGATACTGCAAGAAAGGAGTAAGCTATCAGAATTGAAAACTGAAAAAAGCTGAACTCAGAGCAGAAATGCTAGGGGCTGCCATAGCTGTTATAATCAGGCATAGGTGAATTGCTGAGGGTGGTGACAATGCAGATGCTGACAGACAACCCAGAGTGAGGAGAAGGAGGAGAGTATACAGGCCCAAAGTCACCTACCTTGGGTTACATGAGCTGGAGATAGTAGAGCACTACAGAGTGGACAGAGACCTTCTGCAGCAAATTGTTGAGCTGTGCAGGCCACGTCTCACACACAGAACCAACAGAGGGGAACCCATCCCAGTGGAAACCAAGGTATGTGTTGGCCTAAGAATACTAGCAACAGGTACCTTCCAGAGACCAACTGGTGATATGATGGGGATATCACAGGCATCAGCCTCCAGGGTACTGCACCAGTTCCTGGATGCCATGTCAGCACATGTCGGTGATCATGTATATTTCCCCAATGCCCGTGAGGTATTGGCCAGCAATATGCGTCTCTTCCAGCAAATAGCGGGATACCCTGAGGTACTGGGTGCAATAGACTGCATGCACATACGCATCAAAGCATCAGCCGGTGAGCGGGGTAGAGCCTATATTAACCACAAGGGATTCCCCTCCATCAACTGCCAGGTCGTGTGTGATGCCCAGGGAATAATAATGAATGTGTGTGCTGGCTGCCCTGGGAGCTACCACGATTCCCACATCTGGCATCTGATGCAGCTGTAACAATCATTTGCCAGTGGGCACTTCCCACACGGACACCTAATGGGGGATGCAGGCTATGCACTTGAGCCGTGGCTGATGACACCCATCAGAAATGCACACACACCCGAACAGGAATGCCATAATGAGGCACACGCACAAACACGTAATGTCATAGAGCGTGTGTTTGGGCTGCTCAAGTCACGGTTCCGGTGTCCGGACACATCTGGTGGACCCTTGCAGTACACACCAACTACATGTACCCAAATGATCATGATATGTGCTATGCTACATAATATGATCCTGCGGAAACAGCTGCAGCAGGACCAGCATAGGGCTGGGCCAAACATACCCCCACCATTGCCACAGACAGAGGGTGACTCGGAGGAGGAACAACCTGACCTTGCCCCAGCAGGCAGAAGGAGGCGTGCCCAGTATGCCCTGGCCTTGGCAAAGAGGCAACGCATAGCACATACACTGGCTCAGTATGAACACTGGGACTGATACCCCCTCCGACTCACTCATATAGTAACAGGGACACCTAACATGACACAACCTGCTTCCAAACATGTACAGGGAGTGTAGTATGTGCATCCGACAGAGGCAGCCCTGCAGCACCACCTGAGGCATGAATGCCATGTGTTAAGTATTGTAACACCATGTACCATATGCACACCTGAGGACCCTGACTAACATCCACCCTCACCAATCATAAATCACAAAAACACAAACCCACCTTCATAGGTACCACAAGGGATAGGAACCTAGATGTAATGCTACCCAATGCCAGAAGTATAAACAGCAAGATGCGTGCAGTGTAAACGCACACAGTATAGAGAATGAAGATATCAGTGCTGTAATAGAAAACTGGGTCAAAGCCCACATCAGCACCCTAACACTACCAGGTCACACCTCATACAGTGATGTACAGCTGCAAAAACATGGAACAAGCTACAAAACAAGGGTGACTAGCAATAAATGTCATGGATAACCACACCCCCATGTTGGTACCACAACAAGAAGCAACATGGATTAGCCATGGTCAAATACCAATGGCTAAAACTGCCTACTACTATATAGCTTGCTGCAGACCACTGTCCTAATAGCAGGAACTGCACCAGTCCTATGTTCATAGGTTCATAGGTTCATTGGTTCATTGGTTCATACTAGGCTATCTGCCCTAGGGCATTTATAAGCCTAGCCCAGAGTTTTGTGGCTTCCGCCACCCCTTTAGTTTGAAGGATAATATGCCCATTATTTTGCTGTGCCTCTGTCAAGCAGTGACACTAAGGTTATCCCTGGGGTATACCTGCGATCTCCCATCCATTGGTCAAGATTTCTCTTGAACAAAGCCAGTGAGGTGCTCTGCCTCACATGTACCGGGATTTTGTTCCACAGCATAGGGAGTCTCTGGGTGATGAATCTGTCCCTCCAGCACGTCCTATTAATAGCCGTGTTGAGGTTTAAGTCTCTTGCCCTTGTAGTTCTGATGGATTTAGATTTTGTGAGGTGAAGCATGTTCATTAATTCCGGGTTGGACATGGCCTTGTATGTCAGGCACAGGTCACCTCTGAGCAGACGGTAAGCGACTGAATAGAGCTAGAGTTCCTTCAGTCGGGCAGCATAAGACATATTTTTGAGACCCTTTATCCTTTTGGTGAAGAATTTTTGGGGCCTTTCCAATTGCTGCAGGTGTCGGGTCAGATACATTCCGAATGGGGCATTGTACTCAATCATTGGTCTGATGAGTGAGGAGTACAGGGGAATGATGACCTCCCTTGATCTAGATGTGAATCTCTTCATGATCAGGTGGGCAATGTAGAAGGTCTTCCTAACTACTTTGGCAACGTGAGTGTCAAACGAAAGGTTACTGTCAACCTGGGTCCCCAGATCCCTGATAACCTCTTCTGTGCTTAGAAGATTGCCACCTATATGGTAACTAG
This sequence comes from Protopterus annectens, assembly GCF_019279795.1. NCBI lineage: Eukaryota > Metazoa > Chordata > Ceratodontiformes > Protopteridae > Protopterus > Protopterus annectens. Next base: position 1,300,596,904 of record NC_056729.1, read on the forward strand.
GGGTAACCTTGTTTTTCCCCGAAGGGTATGACTATGCATTTTTTAGCGTTTAACTTTAGGCCATGGCTCTGGCACCAGTTATCCGTTTCTAAGAGACCCTTCTGAAGGATGTCTGTGTCAGATGGGTTTTCAACTATGGTGCCCAGTTTGCAGTCATCTGCAAACTTTGTCAGCCATAATCCTCCTGTGTTTGCTTGTACTTCTCAAAAGTAGATGCCGAAAAAAAGTGGGCCCAGGACTGAGCCCTGTGGGACACCACTTGTGACAGGCTTGGAGTCTGACATGGCGCCAGCAACTATAACCCTGTGGGTTCTGTCACTTAGCCAGTTTGCAACCCATCTTGTGATGTATGGGTTTACATTTAAGCTGGTGAGTTTTTCAATGATACCTGAGTGGGGTATTGTGTCGAAAGCCTTTGCCAGGTCAAGGAAGGCTGTGTGGACTGCCTTGCCCTCGTCAATGGCCTTGGTGACTGTTTTGAAAAAGTCAACCAAGTTTAAAAGGCATGATCTGCCCTTGACAAAGCCAAACTGGGTTGGATACAAAGTCTGCAAGTCCCCTATGTCTTTATTTATGAGTTCCATTATGATCCTCTCCATGGCTTTGCAGACCAGGCTTGTCAAGCTGATGGGACGGTAGTTTCCGGGGTCGGTGGAGGCACCTCCTTTGTGAAGTGGGACCACCGATGCCGTACGCCACTCCTTGGGTACATATCCTGAGGTGAGGCTAAGATTAAACAGCTGCCCTAACTGCGGGTTTAATTCCTCATTGAGTTCGTGGAGCACACAACCGGGGACACCATCTGGTCCCATTGATGCTGTGTTTTTCGCCTTGGATAGAGCAGTTCTCACCTGAGCATTTGAGATGTTTGGAGGGCTACAATCCTCTGGTATAAATATCTCTCCTTTTGGGGGGGAGGGGGGGGGAATTTGCACTGAACCTGTCAGCCAGTATGTTGGCAATGTCTGTAGGTTCAGTGATTTTTACATCATTTTGAACTAATTCTGAGCATATCTGGGAGTTTCCTCCCAGGTTTCTAACATAGCTAAAAAAGGCCTTATGATTGTCTTTTGAGTCCTTAGTGATTTATCTCTCAAAATTTGCCTTGGATGATTTTATGAGAGATCTCAGTTTTTTACTTATAATGATCAGGGGTGTCTTCTCTTTTACGGATTATGCTCTATCTTGTAGTAGCTTCTTCCTTTTGTTGTAGAGCTTGTTTATGGCTGGGGTCCACCAGACTGGACGCTTGCCTTTGATACAAAGAGTCTTTGTTTTGTTTGGGATTGCCTGATCCATGCAGTCCTGGAGGTGCTGGTAGAAGGCATTTCTAAGTGATTCAGCGGTTTGGGTAATGGTTTCCGCTGGCTCGGGGGCCTTGAAAGAGACCACACCAGTCTTTAGAAGTGTGAAGTCGGCTTTTGAGAAGTTCTTCACTGTGGTCTTTTTTATCTGGGGTGGGGGCGGGATGTGGTCTTCCAGTGAGATTAGTTTATGATCTGATCTCACCAATGATGGGTATACTTCTGGTGTTGAACATTGTGACCCCATGTTCGTGATGATGAGATCTAGTATGTTTTCTCCTCTTGTGGGGATGGTGACTAGTTGTTCCATGGCATTTGAGTTTATGAACTCTAGGAACCTTTGGGCTAGAGTGTTGGGGCTTGAGTAGTGATCCCAGTCTATATTTGGATAGCTGAAATCACCCAGTATGATGGTGTTTGGAGATACATTTATCCCCTCCAGTGTTTTCAGGAAAGCTGTGTGAGGTTCCTGAGTCTGAGAGGGTGGCCTGTAACATGCTACAAACTGCAGAGCAGTCTTGCCTACGGTTAATTGCACCTGGATGGTCTCCGATGCATCGTGTGTTGCCACCAACCTTGAGGTGAGGGTGTTTTTGATGAATATGGATACCCTCCCCCCTCCTTTCTTGGTGTTGTCTGGATTTTGGGGCCAGAACGCATGATATGAGGTAAAACCTGATAGTGCCGGGGTGCTCTCAGGAGCCTTGAACCAGGTTTCAGTCACAGCACAGACATCGATGTTCTCCATACTGAGAAGGGCTTCGAGTGCGGGCATCTTGAGGTTGAAACTTCTGGCATTGAGCAGCACTACCCTTAGTTTTCTTCCTTTTTTGTGTTCTAGGGTGGTAGGTTTAGAATTTCAGCCTTGCCTAAAAAAGGCACAATGGGGGTGGCAAGAGCCTTAGCCAAAATCCAGAAGCCCAGGGGTGACAGGTGCAAGCCGTCCCTTGCGAAGCAACGTGGCTTGTCCAGCATGTCATCCCAGGCAGACAGACATTGGATCCCCTTTGAATGACACCATAGTTTAAGCCAATTATTAAAGCTGATCATCTTATCTCTGTATTGTGGAATCATTCTTGGTGAAGGTAGGATACTGCTCAAGGTCAGGGTCATACCTGCCTGGGCTACATAATCAGAGATCTCCTCTATGTCTCTTTTCATGTAGTCCAGGGAGGTACAGCTCAGGTCGTTCACACCAGCATGGACAATGACTGAGTCATACTTGTACTTGCAGTCCAGTGACCTGAGTGCTTGTGCTATGTGGCGGATTCCAGCGCCCGATAGGCAGCTTACTGTGACCTTCTCCTTACTCAATCTGGTGAGCGGGACGTCAGTGTGTCTGACTATGGAGTCACCTATGACGAGTGTGTCTGGCATTGTGTTTGGCCTTAAGGGCTGTGACTGTTTGGCACACTGACTCTGTGGTCTATGTGTTGCATGTGCTGTGCCCTGTGGAGGCAGTTGTTTGGGTGTCTGCTTTGGTGGCCTCTGCTGTTTTGGTAGATTTTTGATCAGAGCCTCCGAGTATGTCTTTGTGTGTTTATGTGTATGATTTGAAGTTGTGATAGTGCTATGTGAGACTGGGTTTGTGGTGTGCGTGGTTACCTTCTCCTCCTGTCTGGTCTTGCCAGTCCTATGTTGAGAGAGCTCAGCCTCCAGTTTGGCTATATAGTTGAATCTCTCGCATGTATTTGTGTTTTGTGGGAGAAGGAGAGGGTTGTCTGTGTACATGAGGCAATTGTAACATTGTCTCAATATTCCCAGGTTCACCAGCTGAGCAGGAGAGGACACTAGCAACTGATCCCTCGACATGCTAGAAGGAATAGACAAAAAATGTTGGAATACAGGAAGATATCAAGCCCCCCAAACCACATTATATTGCTTGACTGACAATACCTACACATACACCATAGTTTCATAGTTTCATAGTTTACTACTAGGCTATCTGCCCTAGTGCATTTATAAGCCTAGCCATAGTGATGTGGCTATTGCCACCCCTTATAGTGGTAATAAGTGTACAAAATGGATTCCGAATATTGTGCCTCTGACTTAGTAGTGACACATTATGACCCCCTTACTTAATCGAATAACTTGACTGTGCCTCTGTCTAGTAGTGACACAGGGAGGACCCCTGGGGTAAACCTACAATCTCACATCCACTTGTCCAGATTTCTCTTGAAGAGAGTCAGTGAGGGACTCTGTCTAACATGAACTTGGATTCTTTGCTAGAGTGTGAGAAGCCTCTGAGTTATGACTCTGTCCCTCCAGCATGTCCTATACATGTATGTGCTGAGGTTCAAATCTTTAGCTCTCATGGTTCTGGTGGATTTGGATTGCTTGCAGTGGAGCATGTCCACCAAATCCTGATTGGACATGGTCTTGTATGTCAGGCATAGGTCACCTGTAAGTAGGCGGTATGCTACTGAATAAAGCTGGATTTCCTGTAGTCTGGAAGCAGATGATATGTGTTGTAGACCCTTGATCCTCTTGGTAAGGTACTTTTGGGGTCTCTCCAGCTGTTGCAAGTACTGGGTGAGGTACATACCAAATGGGGCTTTGTATTCAATCATGGGCCTGATAAGGGAGAAGTATAGGGGTACAATGACCTCCTTTGATCTGGATGGAAAACCCTTCATGATAAGGTGGGCATGATAGAAAGTCTTTCTAACCACTCTGGCAACATGGGTGTCAAACGAGAGGTCACTATCTACATGGGTCCCCAGGTGTCTGATTTGTTTTCTGTACTCAGTGGGTTGCTGTCTATGTATTGATTTGTGGGTACTTTGTTCCTCCCAAAGGGGATGACTACACATCAGTTGCATTCAGTTTCAGGCTATGATTCCGGCACCAGCTATCTGTCTTTGTGAGGGCATTCTGTAGGATGTGTGTGCCGGCTGATGTATTCACTATGGTGCCTAGGTTGCAGTCATCTGCAAACTTTGTCAGCCACAACCCTCCTATGTTTGCTTTCACATCTGAAAAGTAAATGCCAAATAAGAGGGGTCCCAGGACAGATCCTTGTGGGACACCACTTGTGACTGGCTTTGAATCTGACAAGGCACCTGCAATGTCGACTTTATGGGTTCTGTTTCTTAGCCATTTTGCAACCTATCCTGTGACATGGTTTTATATTTCAGCTGTTGAGCTTGTCTATGATGCCTGAGTGGGGTATTGTGTCAAAGGCCTTAGCCAAGTGCAGGTAGGCTGTGTGGACCGCTTAGCCCTCATCAATGGCCCTACTGACAGTTTCAAAATAGTCAACTAGGTGCAAAAGGCAGGATCTGCCCTGTACAAAGCTGAACTGGGTGGGATCAAGGGTCTGTAGGTCACCAATGTCTCTGTTTAAGAGCTCCATAATGACTATTTCCATAGCTTTGCAGACAAGGCTGGTTAAGCTTGTGTGGTGGTAGTTCCCAGGGTCTGTGGAGGCATCTCCTTTGTGGAGTGGGACCACTGTTGCTGTATGCCAGTGTTCAGGTACATATCCTGTAGCAAGGCTAAGGTTAAATAGCATTTGCATATACGGGTTTAGCTCCTTCTGGAGTTCACGTAGCATGCAACTGGAGATACCATTAGGTCCCATTGATGCTGTGTTCTTGTCTTTGCTGAGTGCAGCTCTCACATGGACATCTGAGATGACAGTGAGGTTACATTCAGCTGTGATAACTATCTTCTTTTGGGGGTGAGGGAGGGGGAAAATTGCACTGAACCTGTCTGCCAGAATGTTGCCAATATCTGTCAGGTCACTGAAATATATGTTGTTGTGTACCAACTCTGAGCATAACTGAGGGTTCCCACCCAGGTGTCTGACATAACTGAAGAAGGCATTGTGGTTATCTTTATTGTCTTTGGTGATTTTTGTCTCAAAGTTGACCTTGGATGTCTTTATGAGAGAATGTAGCTTTTTACTAGTGCTGATCACAGCTGCCTTCCCTTTAGGAGATGTAGCTCTGTCTTGCATTAGTATCATTCATTTGTTATACAGTTTGTTTATGGCTGGGGTCCACCAGACAGGCCACTTTCCCTTGGTGGAGAGGGTCTTGGTTTTATTTGTGATTGCATGGTCCATGCTTTCTTGGAGATGTCCATAGAAAGTGTATGTGAAGTTGTCACCATTGTGTGTTGTGGTTTCCACTGGCCCAGTGGCCTTAAAGGATACCATCTCAGTCTGAAGAAGTGTGAAGTCAGCTTTTGAGACGTTTGTCACTATACTCTTTGTATTATACTAGCACCGACACATTTGTAGACAATTTCCCAGAATCCATCAAACAAAATTGACATGCAAAATGTAACACTTCCACAAGAGGGGTAAGCATACTGGATGTGATAATCAGAAATATGTGTACTGGATGTCAAGATGAGAAGTGTATCCCTCACTGGTAAGACCAGACCATAGAGTAATCACACTGTAGTTACACGGATCACCTTCAGATGCCCGAAACGCCAAACCGCCGACACACAAATCACCGACACCAAAAGACCGACAACAAAAAATACCGACAACGCAAAACACCGAATACCATTACACCAACACACTACACGTAAACAACACAGTACACTACATAACATATCCACTATCCCTAACCCAAACCCTAACCCTAAGGTCCGACACTATCGCACACTCACCCTACCTGCACCCTAACCCTAACTCACTTACCCACCCCTAACCCCAAGATCCGACACTACCGCACACTCACCCTACCTGCACCCTAACCCTAACTCACTTACCCACCCCTAACCCCAAGATCCGACACTACCGCACACTCACCCTACCTGCACCCTAACCCTAACTCACTTACCCACCACTAAACCCACAGTCCCTCACTATCGCACACACACCCTACCTGCACCCTAACCCTAACTCACTTACCCACCCCTAAACCCACAGTCCCTCACTATCGCACACTTACCTGTCCGCTCCCAAACACTAAATCCCTCACTCTATCGCACACTTACCGAGTCCGTCGGGTTCTCACATTGTTGGTCATCTGCATTGTCGGTGTTTTCGACCCGTCGGATTCCGTGTCGGTGAAATGCGATTTCGGGCATCTGAAGGTGATCCAGTTACACATCCCGACCCCAGTCCCTGGCCAGAATACCACAGTGAAACACATGTATAAAGCATAGCTTGCACCCCTACAAACCAATGTGGAATCCATGAAAGGCCCTGTGCAAGTCCAGAATATGGGACACACTGCAGAACATGTTATACAGGCATACCATGAACACAGCCAAGAGTGCTTGGAGTCTGCAATCACAAATAACAACAAGACACAATGCCATACACCCAGGCATCTGGCATGCTGGACTCCAGCAATTACTAAACCATTGAACAGAATGCGGAAGCTACCACATGATAGATCAAACATAAAAAGTGAAGTAATCAGTGATCACTAGTATGGCAATAAAATGTGTCCACACATACAATCCACTAAGGCCAGGCAGAACAAGTAGAATCTGTGAATCCAGTGGCAATGTGACACCTGTCCAAAGTACACACACAACAACAACTCACCCCAATAAATACAAATATATGTGATAGACGCAACCAGGTAGCCAAACCGGAGCCTGAGCACCCCCAAATCAGTACTGTCAACACTAGTCAGGAGGACAAGGTAACCACATACACCACAAACCCAGTCCCACATAGACCTACAACGACTGTAAACCAAACACATAAACACAAAAACATTCCCAGAGGCCCTAATTACAAACACACAACACCAACACAAGCCTCCAAAGCAGACACCCGATAAAACAACCTCCAGACATAGCACATGTAACACATAGTACACAAAGCTGGTGTGCCAAACAGTCACAGGACAGAAGAAGAAACAACATGCCTGATACAGTTATAATAGGTGACTCCATAGTGAGACATAGGTTCATAGGTTCATAGGTTTATACTAGGCTATCTGCCCTAAGGCATTTATAAGCCTAGCCCAGAGTTTTTGTGGCTTACGCCTCCTCTTATGTTAAAAAATACTGTGCCCATTAGTTTGTTGTGCCTCTGTCCAGCAGTGACACAGAGATGATTCCCGGGGTAAACCTACGATCTCCCATCCACCAGTCAAGATTTCACTTGATAAGAGCCAGCGAGGTGCTCTGCCTCACATGGACCGGGATTTTATTCCACAACATAGGGAGTCTCTGGGTGACAAATCTATCCCTCCAGCATGTCCTACTTATATCCGTGTTAAGGTTTAAGTTGCTTGCTCTAGTGGATCTGGTAGATTTGCATTTTTTGAGGTGGAGCATGTCCATTAATTCCGGGTTGGACATGGCCTTGTATGTCAGGCACAGGTCACCTCTGAGCAGACGGTATGCGACTGAATAGAGCTGGAGTTTCTTCAGTCTGGCAGCATATGACAGATTTTGGAGTCCCTTTATCCTTTTGGTGAGGAACTTTTGGGGTCTCTCCAATTGCTGCAGGTGTCGGGTGAGATACATCCCGAATGGGGAATTGTACTCTGTCATTGGTCTGATAAGTGAAGAGTACAGGGGAACAATGACCTCACTTGATCTGGATGTGAATCCCTTCATGATCAGGTGGGCAATGTAGAAGGTTTTTCTAACCACTTTAGCAATGTGAGTGTCAAAAGAAAGGCCACTGTCAACCTGGATCCCCAGGTCCCTGATAACCTCTTCTGTGCTTAGTGGATTGCCACCTATATGGTAGCTTGGGGTTACCTTGTTTTTCCCGAAGGGTATGACTATACATTTTTTGGCATTTAACTTCAGGCCATGGCTCTGGCACCAGCTATCAGTTTCTGTGAGACCCCTCTGAAGGATATCTGTGTCAGATGTACTTTCCACTATGGCTCCCAGTTTGCAGTCATCTGCAAACTTTGTCAGCCATAGTTCTCCTATGTTAGCCTGCACTTCTGAGAAGTAGATGCCGAACAACAGGGGGCCAAGGACTGAGCCCTGTGGGACACCACTTGTGACCGGCTTGGAGTCTGAAATGGCGCCAGCTACTCTAACCCTGCGGGTTCTGTCCTTTAGCCAGTTTGCAACCCATCTTGTGACATATGGGTTTACATTTAAGCTGGTAAGTTTCTCTATAATACCCGAGTGGGGTATTGTGTCGAAAGCTTTTGCAAGGTCAAGGTAGGCTGTATGGACTGCCTTTCCCTCATCAATGTCCTTGGTGACTGTTTCGAAGAAGTCGACCAAGTTCAAAAGGCATGATCTGCCCTTGACAAAGCCAAACTGGGTCGGGTCCAATGTCTGCAAGTCCCCTATGTCTTTGTTTATGAGTTCCATTATGATCCTCTCCATAGCTTTGCAGACCAGGCTTGTTAAGCTTATGGGGCGGTAATTACCAGGGTCCATAGAGGCACCGCATTTGTGGAGTGGGACCACAGTTGCCGTACGCCACTCCTTGGGCATCTATCCTGTGGTAAGGCTAAGATTAAACAGCTGCCTTATGTGCGGGTTTAGTTCCTCATTGAGTTTGTGTAGCACACAGCCGGGGACACCATTCGGTCCCATTGATGGCTGTGTTTTAAGCTTTAGAGAGAGCAACTTTCACCTGCACATTGGAGATGTCTGGGAGTCTGCACTCCGCTGGGATAGTTATCTCTCCTTTTGGGGGGGAGAGGGGGGTGAAGTTTGCACTGAACCTGTCTGCCAGTATGTTGGCAATGTCTGTGGGTTCAGTGATTTTTGTATCAGTTTGGACTAATTCTGAGCATATCTGGGAGTTTCCACCCAGGTTTCTAACATAGCTGAAGAAGGCCTTATGATTGTCTTTTGAATCTATGGCAATTTTTCTCTCAAAGTTGGCCTTGGATGATTTTATGAGTGCTCGTATTTTTTTACTAATAATGATCAAAGGTGTCTTCTCTTTTATGGATTTTGCTCTATCATGTAACAGCTTTCTTCTCTTATTGTAAAGTTTGAGGCATGCCAGATGCCAGTTTGCTGCTGTTCCAGGGATGGCTTGCACCTGTTACCCATGAGCGTCTGGATATTGCCTAAGGCTTTTGCAACTGACAGAGATCCTTTCGTAGGCAAGGCCAAAAAGACTAACCCACCACCATAGAAAACAAAACTGGAAAGAAACAGAAGGGTAATGCTGATCAATGCCAGATGTGTAAACCTCAATATGCATGCTCCTGAGGCCCTCCCCAGTATGAAGAACATTGATGTCTGTCCAGTGATAGAAACCTGCTGCAAGCCTCATGACAGCACACCAGCACTGCCAGATAATACCACATATCATGTGTTATGGCCACAAAACCTGGAACAAAACATAAAAGGAGGGTGAGTATCCATATTCAGCACAGACACCTATACGTCCAGTTAACTGACAATGCTTATGTCATTGCAGTCCACCCATGTGCAACTAACCGTAGGCAAGACTGCTGTACAGTCTGTAGCATGCTACAGACCACACTCTCACACACAGGAACCCCACCCCACTGTCCTGAAGACAGTGGACAGTATGAATGTACCACCAAATACAAAACAAGGTACACATAAATTACCACATAGGTGGTAAACCATTATGTGTGGAAGGAGTAATCAGGGACCTAGTGACACAAGTGGACAGTAACCTGTTATGTGACAGTCACATCGCCAATTTGGCTAGGAAGACTGTCTATATTGGACACTGTATCATGAAAGAATTCACATCTACGTCAACAAAGGTCATTGTGCCCCTATACTGTTCCCTTATCAGACCATATTGTAGTACAGTGCCTCATTTGGGATGTACATTACCTGGCACCTGCAGCAGTTAGAAAGACCTCAAAGGTACCTCACCAAGAGTCAGAAAGGGTCTCAAATATATCTCATATGCTGCCTGGCTGTAGACACCACAGCTGAATGCAGTCACATACTGCCTACACAGAGGCATTGTATGTCTGTTGTACAAGTCCATGTCCAACACAGAAGTAATGGACATGCTCCACCCCAGAAAACTCAAAGCCATTGGAGCTGTGTGAGTCAGAGATGTCAACCTCAACACATAATCAAATAGGATGTGCTGGAGGGACAGATACCTAACCCTGAGTCTCTCCACACCCTGGAACAGAATACCACTACATGTTAGGCAGAGCCCCTCACTGACACTCTTCAACAGGAAGGTTGCAAAATGGATGGATAATTGTAGATGTACACTGGGGATCTTTACTGTGTCATGTCCAGACAGAGGCACAGCTAAGTAAATCATAAATGGCCATAATATTCACATAGCAAGGGGTGGCAAAAGCCACACACACTGTGGCTAGGCTTACAAATGCTCTAGGGTGGATAGCCTAGTATGAACCTATGACCCTATTATGATACAAATTGTACAGGACACTAAGGATAACCCCAAGGCTGCTGCAACTATGGAAGGGAGCGTGTTGTGAATTCCCAGATATGCTCTGGATCACACAAATATTACAAACAACATACCAAACACACACACGTATTGCCAACATACATCCTGACAGGTGCAGTGCAAACCCCCCCCCCATAATGCAAAATATCTTTCCCAGCAGACTGCTGCCTCCCTGACATTATGTCAGCCTTACCACAGGATATGTGCCCAAAGAGGAGTGTACAACAACAGTGGTCGTTCTCAAGAAAGGTGTCGCCTGAATGGATACTAAAATCAACCACCACAGAATCCTGAGAAGCTTGGTCTGCACAGCTATGGAAAGGATCAGCATGTACCGCAGACATACGGATATTGGGGATCTATTGACACCCGACCCTACCCAGTGTGGCTTTATTAAGTGCAGACCCTGCCCCTAAACATTTGTGACTCAGTTGAAACAGTAATTGAGGTCACTGATGAGGGCAATGTGGTCCACACAGTATAGATGGACCTTGCAAAGCCTTCCATACAATACCCTACATGTTCAATATAGATATGCTCACCAGCTTATATATACACCCCTATGTCACTAGACGGGTTGCAAACCAGACCAACGACAGAACTGACATGATCAGACATGCTGCAGCCATGTCAGACTACAAACCACATATAACAGGTATCCCACAAAGCATGGTCCTGGGACCTTCCCCGTCTGGTATATATGCCCCATAGGTACAGGCCAACATGTAAGGACTGTGCCTGAACATGTTTGCAGAGGACTACAAACCGCCCAACATATCTGACACTCCAGCTGACACAAGCATTCCACAAAAGGGCCACATAGAAACAGACAACTGGTGTCATAGCCATGTCAGCTTGTTAAATGGAGAAAACTGTATAGTCAACCTCTGTGGATATACAGTAGGTGACCACCAATTACCACATAGGTGTTAACCCATTACATACTTAACATGCAATGACAGACCTGGGTACACAAGGTGATAGATATCCTGCATTGGACAAACATGTGGCTGTAGTGTTAACAGAAACAATCCATATACCAACCTAATCATGAAGGTTATGGCATCTAGATAAGGGGAGATCATTGTGGTTCTGCAGTTATCCTTCATCAGCGTTACAATTGACTACAACAGCCCCTGTGGGGTGTACCTCAGCAGACACCTCCATCAACTGTAAAGTCCACAACAGTACCCCGCCAGGAGTATCAAAGAGCTTGAACAGATGCAATGTGTTGCCTGATTAAACAGAGTGCAACTCCACACACTGCCATGCTGGCCAACCAGACGCAAGCTGTGCCTGATGTAGAAAGCCATGTCCAAGCTGGAATCAATGAACATGCTGCACCTTGTACAATCTGAATGGCAGTGAGCTATGCACATGAGGGACCTGAAACTCCAGCACTGACATACATAGGACAAGCTGTACTGCATTATCCATAACACAGAAGCCATCCCCACGCATGAGTAAACTACCAGTACAGGTTATCCATAGAGTCACTCGTTGATTCTCCTCAACAGGAATCTTAATGAGTGGATGGGAGATGGTAGGTTTACCCTGGGTATAACTGTTATATCACGGGTAGACCGAGGCACAGTATAGTAAACATGACATATGTCATGGCAAACTACACTTACAATGTGTCGAAGGACAAACACACTCTCTGACTAGCATTAGAAATGGCCTAGGGCACATCAGTAGTGTTTGCCAATGTACGCCTATGTTGTGGAATACACTACTGATGTTGGACGAGGCTGTTTTAAGTAGTTAATATCTGAACATAATGCAACATGGTCAGATAGGTTCATAGGTTCATAGGTTTATACTAGGCTATCTGCCCTAAGGCATTTATAAGCCTATCCCAGAGTTTTGTGGCTTATGCCACCCCTTATATGGAAACAATACTGTGCCCATTAGTTTGTTGTGCCTCTGTCCAGCAGTGACACAGAGACGATTCACGGGGTAAACCTACGATCTCCCATCCACAGGTCAAGATTCCTCTTGAACAGAGCCAGCGAGGTGCTCTGCCTCACATGGACCGGGATTCTATTCCACAGCATAGGGAGTCTCTGAGTGATAAATCTATCCCTCCAGCATGTCCTACTTATATCCCTGCTAAGGTTTAAGTCACTTGCCCTAGTGGTTCTGGTGGATTTGGAGTTTCTGAGGTGGAGCATGTCCATTAATTCCTGGTTGGACATGGCCTTGTATGTCAGGCACATGTCACCTCTGAGCAGATGGTATGCGACTGAATAGAGCTGGAGTTTCTTCAGTCTGGCAGCATATGACAGATGTTGGAGTCCCTTTATCCTTTTGGTGAGGGACTTTTGGGGTCTCTCCAATTGCTGCAGATGTCGGGTGAGATACATCCCGAATTGGGCATTGTACTCGATCATTGGTCTGATAAGTGAAGAGTACAGGGGAACAATGACCTCACTCGATCTGGATGTGAATCCCTTCATGATCAGGTGGGCAATGTAGAAGGTCTTTCTAACCACTTTAGCAATGTGAGTGTCAAAAGAAAGGCCACTGTCAACCTGGGTCCCCAGGTCCCTGATAACCTCTTCTGTGCTTAGAGGATTGCCACCTATATGGTAGCTTGGGGTTACCTTGCTTTTCCTGAAGGGTATGACTATACATGTTTTGGCATTTAACTTCAGGCCATGGCTCTGGCACCAGCTATCAGTTTCCGTGAGTCCCTTCTGAAGGATATCCATGTCTGATGCACTTCCCACTATGGTGCCCAGTTTGCAGTCATCTGCACACTTTGTCAGCCAAAGTCCTCCCATGTTGGCCTGTTCTTCTGCGAAGTAGATGCCGAACAATAGGGAGCCAAGGACCGAGCCCTGTGGGACACCACTTGTGACCGGCTTGGAGTCTGATATAGCGCCAGCAACTCTAACCCTGTGGGTCCTGTCCTTAAGCCAGTTTGCAACCCATCTTGTGACATATGGGTTTACATTTAAGTTGGTAGGTTTTTCTACAATACCCGAGTGGGGTATTGTGTCGAAAGCCTTTGCAAGGTCAAGGTACGCTGTATGGACTGCCTTTCCCTCATCAATGTCCTTAGTGACTGTTTTGAAGAAGTCGACCAAGTTCAAAAGGCATGATCTGCCCTTGACAAAGCCAAACTGGGACGGGTCCAATGTCTGCATGTCCCCTATATCTTTGTTTATGAGCTCCATTATGATCCTCTGCATAGCTTTGCAGACTAGACTTGTTAAGTTTATGGGGCGGTAATTACCAGGGTCCGTAGAGGCACCGCCTTTGTGCAGATGTGCACAACTGGACCCTAACCAGGCTGTTGTGCTCACTATGGAAATGTAAAGCAGTGATAGGACTAAAGCCCAGGATACTGTCCACCACAGTGAAAGTACTGAACCACTACACTATACAGTACTACAGTGTTAGGTCAGTATGAACAGATGTTGACAATTGTATGCAAAGTAGCCCATGCAAAACCTGCAGGCACAGTATAATCCCTGTTGTGTTCACACAAAAAGCATTTGGACAGTAACTACACAACATGACACAGAACACACAACCATAAACAGGAGATATTTGTTGAAGTTACTCATCCACAAATGTGATGGGCTGCAGAGTTCAACATATGGAAAGCTCACACTGGGCATGCTCACACACTTAGATAAATGAGACATCTTTCACACAACATGCCATGGGAAGGCTGAACTGGGCATGTTCACACACAGTCCAAATATCAGTTTAGCATTTTGCCACATATATCTGGTATATGTACGTGTTATTCCAGTAACCAACAACATTATAGCAATCTGACCAGTGCTCACACTTAAATGACTACAGAGACATACATGATATAGTGGATTTCCCCCATATGCAAACATCGTCCACAGATACACAAGTTGTTCATACAAACAGGTAATGTTATGGCAATAAGGACCTGCAAACACTGCTATCAGCACCAAATAATGTGCATCTGACAGTTAAACATATAGGTGTAGAGGTCAACACTAGGCTGTTTTCCCTAGGGAATGACAGCTTATCCAGAGTGTGTGTGTGTGTGTGTGTGTGTGTGGGGGTGATTGTGGTTGGTCTGTGTGCAAGTCTGTGTGAGGGAAATGTTCCTCTTAGCAACTGGGAAAACACACCACAGGATGCTCATTCCCCTTTCTAAACACTGATGATGTCAGCACCCTACAAGTATATCAGGAGAAAAAAAATCTCCCAGTAATCTGAATAGCGTGCTCTGCGAATGCATCCGTTTCTAGTGTCATAACATAGTTAGGTAGGGGGTTGAATCCAAGAAGTGGCAAGTGTGTGTGAAGGGGGGTTAGTGTGTGTGTAAGTGTGTATGAAAGGAACATCCCTTTTGGCAACTGTGAAAACACACCACAGGATGCCCATTCCTCTTTCTAAACACCGATGATGTCAGCACCCTATAAGTATATCAGGTGAAAGTTACCATCCAGTAATGCGAATAGCATGCTCTGCTAATGCGTCTGTCTTTAGTATCATAACCTAGTTAGGTAGGGGTTTGAATCCGGCAAGTGTGTGTGAAGGGGGGTTAGTGTGTGTATATGAAAAGAACATCCCTTTTGGCAACTGTGAAAACACACCACAGGATGCCCATTCCCCTTTCTAAACACAGATGATGTCATCACCCTATAAGTATATCAGGAGAAAAGAAAACTCCTAGTAATGTGAATAGCGCGCTCTGCTAATGCGCCCATCTTTAGTGTCATAACATAGTTAGGTAGGGATTTGAATCCAGCAAGTGTGTGTGAAGGGGGGTTAGTAAGTGTGTATGAAAAGAACACCCCTTTTGGCAACTGGGAAAACACACTACAGGATGTTCATACCCCTTTCTAAACAATATCACAATTATTTATGGCTTTTGATTCCAGACATGTCACGTGTGTTTTGCTCACACAGAATGCCCAAGTGTGCGGGTTGTTTCTCACAATAATGCATGACATCGATTAAACCAGTTATGGCAATGCACACATGATGTATGTGTGTGCCAAATACACACATGTACCTGTGACCTTCAGTAGTTACCATGTGTGATGCCTGCCACATGTGAATACATGGTATTTGCACTAGGTAACATTATGACTGTGGTCTTCTGTGCAGGTGCTGCATGTGGGATGTGTATATACAGTGTGAGATGTAGTTGCTATCAACCTAGTAGTGAGGGATACACACCTGGTCTGGGGCATATAGTCTACATGTTGTTGATGAAGAGGTGCTGCATGTTTTCACCTGTTGTGGGAGTGGTAAGAAGTTGTTCCATAGCAATGCAGTGACTGCATGCTAAGAACCTTTCAGCTAGGGTGTTGTAGCTACAGTAATTCATTAGCATTCAGTAATATGTCAGCATTCCTGGTGAGGGTATGATGCCAACCAAGGTCAGGGTTCTACCAGCCTGTGCCACTTGCTCAGTGAGCCTTTCCATGTTCCCTATCATGTATTCCAGTGAGGGACATCACACATCAGCTGTAGTGGCATGGACAATGACTGAGTCATATACGTCCATGCATCTGACTGACCTGTATGCTTGTGTTATTTGGTGGACCATAGTGCCCCATGAGCATATCATTGTGACCTTCACCTTGTCCAGCCTGGTGAGCATGACCTCACTGTACTGGACAATAAAAGTACCTAACACAACTGCAGCAGCAGTGTTGTATAGCTGTACAGACTGTGCTTGTTTGGCACACAGGATTTGTGTGCTATGTGTTATGCGTGCTGTGTTCAGGCCTAACGTATGCCTGTGTGCCAGCTGCAGAGGTGTCTGCCACTCAGGCAGGATGCCATTCTTAGGCTCCACGACTGGCCCGGTGTGTTCCCGTGCTTGTATTGCTGTCAGTGTAGGTCTACATCAGACTGGTATTGCAGTCACTGTAGTATTTCATGCCACCTGACAAGTTATGCCAGTACTGGGTTCAGAGTGCTTAGTCCACAGTTTGGCTATGTGTTTCCATCTCATACATGTGTTGTACATCCATGGGTAGGGGATAGGGTTGACTGTGTACATGTGGCAGCTGTGACATTACTACATGACTCACATATTCCACAACTGTACCATAGAGGTGACTGACAACTGACCTTTGCACGTGCTACCATAGTATTGAGATTGCATTGGTGATTAACAGCACATAAGGCCAATGGTGAACAAGATACATAGGTTCATAATAGGCTATCTGCCCTAGGGCATTTATAAACCTAGCCAGAATGTGTGTGGCTTTCACCATGCATTGTAAATCTATCTTGCTATGCCCTTTTCCAAGGTTAGTATACTGTGCCTCTGTCTAACAGTGACACATAAGTGATACCCAGGGTAAACCTACAATGTCCCATCCAGTCATTAATATTCCTCTTGAAGACAGTCACTGAGTGACTCTGCCTAACCTCTATTGGGATAATATTCCAGAGTGAAGGGAGCCTCTGAGTTATGAATGTGTCCCTCCAGCATGTCATATGTATATCACTCCTGAGGTTCAAGTCTTTCCAGCGTGTAGCTTGATGGGATCTGGATATTCTGAGGTGCAGCATGACCATTAAGTCAGGGTTTGACATGGCTTTATATGTCAGGCACAGATTGCCTATGAAGAGGCAGTATGCCACTGAGTAGAGCTGCTGTTTCTTTAACCAGTCAGTATGTGGCATCTGTTTGAGCCCTTTGATCCTCTTGTTGAGGTACTTTTGTGGTCTTTCCAGTTGCTGCAGGTGTCTGGTAAGGTGCATGCTGACAGGGGCATTGTAGTCAATTATGGGCATGATGAGGGATGAGTAAAGAGGCACAATGTCCACCCCTGATCTACATGTGAATCCCTTCATGATGAGGTGGCCTATATAAAATGTTTTCCTAAACACTTTGGCCAAGTGGTTGTCAAATGAGAGAATGCTATCAACTTGTGTACCCCATGGTCCATAAGTCCTTCGTCTGCACTTAATGGATTAACACATATGTGGTACTTTGTGGTCACTTTGTTTTTGCCAAAGGGGATGACTATACACTTTTTGGCATTCAGCTTGAGGCCATGGCTGTGGCACAAGTCATCTGTTTCTATGAGGCCCTTTTGGAGGATGTGTGTGTTGGCTGGAGAGTTGATTATGGCGTCCAGTTTGCAGTCATCTGCGACTTGCTCAGCCACAGTTCTTCCATGTTGGCCTGTACCTCTGATAAATATATACTGAACAAGACAGATCCCAGGGCTGAGCCTTGTGGGACACCACTTGTAACTGGTTTTGAGGCTGACATGGCTCCAGCAATTCTAACCATGTGTGTTCTGCCCTTGAGCCACTGTGCAATATCTGTAGTGACATAGGAGTTAATATGTACACTGGTGATCTTCCCTAGAATGCACAAGTGGGGTATTGTATGAAAGGCTTATGCAAGGTCCAGGTAGGCTGTGTAGACCACCTTCCCCTTGACAGTGGCCTTGGTGACTGTTTCAAAGAAATCAAACAGGTTTGAGAGGCAGCATCTGCCATTAACAAAGCCAAACTGTGTATGATGAAGTGTCTGTAGGTCCCCAATATCTATATTTATGAGGTTCATGATGATCCTTGCCATAGCTTTGCAGACCAAGCTATTCAGACTTATGGGGCGATAGTGTCCAGGATCCGTTAAGGCACCACCTAAATGTAGAGGGACCACTGTTGCTATACGCCACTCTTTGGCCACATATCGTGTAGTAAGGCTGGGATTGAACAGTAGTGTTATGTCTGGGTGTAGCTCTTCTTGGAGTTCATGTAGGACACAGCCTGGGACACTGTCTGGTCCCATTGATGCAGTGTTCATTGCTTTGGAGAGGGCAGCTCTTACCTGAGCATCTGAGATGTCAGGGGGGCAGCACTCTGCTGGGAGAAATATTTGCCCTTTTGGTGTGGAGGGGGGGAGAAGGTAGCAGTGAAACTGTCCACTAGGATGTTGGCAATGTCTGTGTGTTTGGTATTTCTTGTGACATCTTGGACTACCTCTGAGCATATCTGGGAATTACCACCGAGGTTCCTAACATAACTACAGAAAGCCTTGTGATTATCCTCAGTGTCTTGTGGAATCTGCTCTCAAAGATAGCCTTAGACAATCTTATGAGTGCCTGTAGTTTTCTTCTAATACTTATCTGTGATGTCTTCACATTTTGGGAGTTTGTTGTATCATTTAGTAGCGTAATCCTTCTATTGTATAGTTTGTTTATGGCTGGTGTCCACCACACAGGACATCTGCCTTTGGAGGATTGGGTCTTGCTTTTATTTGGGATTGCATGATCCATGCATTCCTGAAGGTGTCCATAGAATGCCTTTATACAGGTATCTGCAGTCTGGTCCATATTGTCAACAGGCCTAGGGGCTTTGAAGGTTTCCACATCATTTATGAGGAGTGTGAACATGCTTTACATGAGTTGTTGACTGTATTCTTCTGTGCAGGGGGGGTGGCCTTGGGATGTGAATATCCAGTGAGATTAGTTTATGGTCTGATCTTACCAGTGAGGGATGCACTTCTGGTCTGGAGCATAGAGTCCCCATGTTGGTGATGATTAGGTTCAGTATGTTTTACCCTCTTGTGTGAGTGGTAACACGTTGTTCCATAGCATATTGGTATATGAATTCCAGTAATCTGTGGGCTAGGGTGTTGGAGCTACAGTCATGCTCCCAGTCTATGTTTGGGTAGTTTAACCCACCCAATATAATGATGTATGGACAGACCTACATATTTCCAACTGTTTTCAGGAAGGCCAAGTGCAGTTCTTGTGTTTGTGAGGGTGGTATGTAGCAGGCTATAACCTGGAAGGCAGTTTTACCCATTGTTACTTGCATATGGATAGTCTCTGATGTTTGTTGCTTTGCCATCAACCTGGAGGTGTGGGTATCTTAGATGAATATCAATACACCCCCTCCTTTTGTGGTTTTGTGCAAGTTTTGGGCCTGAAAAGCATGGTATGAGGTATAACTTGGTAATGCTGGAGTGCTGTTGGTAGCTCTGAATCCGGTATCTGTTAGTGCACAGATAGCGATGTTCTCCATGCTGAGGAATGTTTTGAGTGTGTGCATCATCAGGTTTAGAGTCCTGCAGTGGCATATATGACTGCTCACATGGACAGATACCAGGTAATTCATATGCAAAGTGTCACTGGCAACGTACATGTGCACAGGAGAAACAGTGACATTCTGTCAAGTGAGACATGAACATACATATAGTAAGCTATGCAGATGTCACTAGGAGTCCACAGAAGCTATGTAACTCTGCATGGCAAGTCGGATCAGTATTCCAGGGTAACTGCAAGGAAACATGCATGCAAACATAGCTACTGTAAGCAGGGCTGCATGTAGTCCATTGTACAACAAACAAGCTGTACCACTTTCAGTAGGTAACACTGCAAATGCTCACCAGCTGACATATGAATACCTATGTCACCAAAGGTGATACTTACCAGACCACGGACAGGAATGACATGGCCAGACATGCTGCATCCCACATGAACACATATCTCAAGCAACACAGACCTCACAAAGTCAGTGTTCTTAACAGGCACAGCCCATAAGGCCAAACACAATGTGTGACACACCTATAATAGGTGATGCCATAGTCAGACACACTGACGTCCCGCCCTCCAGACTGAGCAAGGTGAGGGTCACATTTAGATAACTGTCAGGTGATAGAATGTGCCACATAACACAAGCACTCAGGTCACTCCACAGCAAATACAAGTATGAGGCAGTCATTGTCCATGCTGGTGTGAACAACCTGAGATGTACCTCCCTGGACCACATGGAAAGAGACACAGAGGAGCTCTTACATCACCCTCTCAAACTCAGGAATCCCACACAGCCTTCATGACGACACAGGAGAGTATAGATTTCTCTGCAAACACCATCATACTGGGTGACGTCAACTACCCAAACATAGACTGTGAACATTACTCAAGCCACAATACCCAAGCTCTAAGGTTCCCATAGTTCAGAAACTCTTTAGCTATGGAAACGGTAGTCAACATTTCCACAAGAGGGGAAAATATGCTAGACCTGATCATCACAAACATGAGTACAAAATGCTCACCACTTGAAGTATATCCCTCATTGTTGCAATCGAACCATATACTAATCACACTGGAGTACTGGATCCCCCACATATGCAAACCTCAAACACATCTATGTGTGTGTGGGAAATGCCCCTATTAGGAACTGTGACAGTACACTACAGGATGCAGATTCCCCTTTTGAAACACTGATGATGTCAGCACTCTATAAGTATTTTACCTGAATTCAAGCTCTCCAGTAATTCGTATAGCGCACTCTGCTAATGTGTCTTTCTCCAGTGGCATGACATAACTAGGTAGGGGTTTGAATCTTGCAAAGGGAATGTATGTGTGTTAGTGTGAGTTGGGTTTGTGTGTGTTCATAATGCTGTGAGGGAAAAGTGCCTTTTGCCAACTGGGAGAACACACTACAGGGTGCACATCCCTCTTCCTAAACACAGATGATGTCAGTGCCCTCTAAGTACAGCATTAGAAAGAATCTCTCCCATTAATGCAAATAGCACACTCTGCTAATGTGTCTGTCTCTAGTGCCATAACATAGTTAGGTAGGGGTTTGAATCTTGCATATGGAAAGTATGTGTTTTAGTGTGAGTGGGGTTAGTGTGTGTGCACAATGCTGGGGGTGGGATGTGGCTTTTGCCAAATGGGGCTACGCACTGCAGGGTGCACATTTCCCTTAACAAACAGTGATGTTGACAGCACCCTATACAAACAACATGACAACAGACAACTGCCAGTACTCAGTATAGTGCTACATGCTACTGTAACACACACATGTAACAGAATATACCTAGATAGTGTTTTGAAACCTGAATGTGGCAAGTGTGTGGATGTGGGATGTTTCTGTGTGTGCATTTCCATATGGAAAACATGTTGGATGTGGCAATCAGGGAACCACAGTACCTGATGCACATTACACTTTTAAACTAATGAGGTTGACTGCACCCTGTGAGTGCAGGTAGAGAAGAGGAAATTGGTAGTAATCCAAATAGTGCACTTTTCAAATGTGTACCTGTCATGTGTCGACAGCTACTCATGTAGGGTAATAAATAATGGAAATGGCAGGTGAGCGTGTGCATGTGTGGGGGTAGCAGGGTGTGTGTAAATGCATGTGCGACAGAACAGATACATATAGCTGAATCTACAATACAGCACATGATGCACATTCCCATAGTCAATGGTAGCATGTGATAGTGTGCAGCTGGTGCACATTGGTAAGTAGTATGGGTGCAGATAACATTTCAGGACATTCATACATTTACTGCAGCAGGAATGCTGGGATATACACCCAATCATAGTGGAACAGTGAACAGTTACCAACATGTTACTACTTATACACATCTATGTAGTCACCCTGTGCATCAGCAACATGTTTACCTTTTCCTGCACTGATGTTGTAGTATGCAGGAGGTGGCACAGTGTCATCATATGCACAGGGTGTGGGTTAGGTATGCCCAAGCCAGCCACTGGTAACACCAATTGACATGTGTGTGTGTATGAGTGTTTGTGAGGGGCAGCAGTACAGGGTGTACCAGTGTTGGTGCAGTGTGTGTGTGTATGTGTTTGCCCTAGGTGTTAAATTTCTGCATGTGTGTAAGCACGCACACAGTCCCACATAATGGCTGCCATGTACAGGGTTTTGTGGACAGCCACAGACTGCACCTGTCAGTTCATCCAGATCAGTGTCTGTGGGCACGGACAAGGTACCTGTGCCTGGCAGGGGTGCTACAGACCGTATCCAGTACTAACCCAGACTGGGTACTGTCATCGGAAGTGGGTGTGTGTTGACTGGACACAGTTCCCTGTTGGGACTGTCCAGAGCCACGTGCACGTGGTCTCCTGGGGCATCCTGATGACAGCACTGACCCAGCATTGCTGGGGCTGCTGCTGGCACTTGAAGTGCGTGAGTGTGCCTGTTGTCAACCGCGGCGACTGCCAGCTGGTGCTGTTGCCGGCATACGGCCACGTCGACGACGCAAACGCACACCATCGCCCTGGCCCATGGACATCTGGTTGTGGAGCAGCTGTTGTATGTCCCCACAACGTCTGTCAACGACATCTGTGAAATTACGAATAGCATTCGCAATGTCACGCATGCCATCTGTCATGGCTGTGCGACATGTTCTCAGCTCCCTCAGACCCTGTCTGGTGTACCTTTCCATACGCGCCTGTGCCTGCATAACAGTCCGAAACATAGTGGAGGTTGACATACCTCCTTGGGCACATCGGCCAGAGGCAGTACGGCCATGGATGCCCCCACGAGAACCCATGGGCGACTGTCTGCGTGGAACCATTGGAGGACCCTGCTCATGGCTGCTTTGTGGGGATGCATGTACCACAGGTACCACATTACCCTGATCTATGCCCAATGCAAACTGTCCATTGCCTAGGGACAATGGAGACAAAGGATGTAACGGCAGGATGACTGTGCGCATTGAAGGGGTTGACAGCTGTGTACTGTCAATTGGCTGACCAATGGCGGACCCAGACACACCTTCCTGCACCATTATAGACATTTCATTATCATCAGTACCTGGGGCACAAGATTCAGGTTCCCTGCTGCAGGTCATCAGAGCAGCACCAGAACCTACGGGAGGAAAACAGGGAACACAGGTTTCAGTCTCAACACATATTTTATGGTGATGCACTTCAATACAAATGCACACATTCAGAAATGGACACATGCACTCATGGACACACACACACATGCACACATGGGCACAGGCACACTTGCACACATGCACACCCCACAGTACACACACACATCAGTACTGAGTTACACTACTCTTACTAGTATTAACTTGAGTATTGCAGGTATTATTAAACACACTCACCAGCATGTATACTACAGAGTTACACTACTCTTACTAGTATTATAAATTGTTTTTCAGGTAATGATAAACACACTCACCAGCATGTATGGCCTGCCTCGTTGCTAGATGGGAGGGACCTGGAAATATGAAGAAAGTAATGTCAGTGGGCACAAGTGTGCCATTTGTTTTGCATATGATACAGTACAGTAGTACACCACTTTCCTTATACACATCAGCTGCTCATAATGTCAGCATCACACATGCACAATTACATATCATGATGACAGATACATACCATGTGCACACCTTATGCATGCATGAAGTAACAGTGTACAGAACAGTCATATGTACATATTGCATCTTACCTGCATGCTCAGTGTCTTGCTGCTGTGTGGATCCAACCTCCATCATGATGCAGGTCTGATGCTGTTGTTGTTCTGGGGCTGGATCCACGACACTTAGCAGTAGCCCCTCCTGTCTGGTGAGGGGGGGATGTGTGCCCACCTCCCCACCTGTGGCAACCTTTTGCCTGCGGATATCTGCAGCACGCTGGCGGACATTTCTAATCAAATCACTGCAGTGATGTCTCACCTGCTCATATGTCCTATCATGCATGCCAACATCATTTATCCTGCTGACAAGGTTTTGCCACAGTGCAGACCTCTCCTGCTGATTCTGGGTGGTGCGTGAAAACAGGATGTCATAGTCACGCACCAGGCTCTGGTGGATCACTTCGTCCTCTGCAGCAGAGTAGGCAGGGTTCCTTTTTGGACCCATATCTCCCTGTAAAAGTACACAAACAGGATATCAGCAGAGTATGTCAGCAATATATGGTACACATTCTATACATAAAGTATTAAATTGTAGTTATTACTGCTTGGTTGTAACTTGATTAACGTGTAGCTATCATTCTACGTCTTTTGGATTAAGCACTTGGCCTTCAGACCAGTTGTTTTACATTAGGAAGGTTTGTGGCAAGCACTGTGGTGGCAGTACAGGTAGCTGTCATCCTTCTAAGTTGGGAACTGCTGATTGAGAGCCCAGTGTCCAAGTGTATTAGTTCTGGTATAAGCAGTTGGGCTTCAGGCCAGTTATTTAACATTAACAAGGTTTGTGGTCTGCACTCTTGTGTGTGAATAGGCTGTACTCTGCCATTCATAGCTGGGAACTTCTGGTTTAAGGTTTATAGTGCCTGCATATTTGAACTGTATCTTACTGACATTGGTATACCTTGTTTGCTGTAGCATACACTACATCCAAGCCTCCTGAATCTAGCTTTGTTTATATGCTTGTTATTTGTTAGCTTGTTATTTCACTGGTACACTAATTCCACATAATACACAGCTTCTCAGCACTTCTGTGAATCACTACTGATATCTGCATCGCTTACTGTACTTATTTCCTTGTTACACTTGACAGAAAGTGACTGCTTGTCATTTTTGCATTTACTTAATTGTAACAAATTGCACTTAAGTTACCTGGCACTTGCTCACTGAAGCTATTATATCAGTCAGCAGTAGAAATTAATATCAGTACACCCTCACTCCCCACTGGACCCTGTTTTCAATTATTATGGAATTCACAATGGTATTCTAGCATGTCCAAAGGTCAGTTGTCAATCTCCTCTCCAGTCCAGCTGGTGAGTGTGGTAATCCAGAGGCAATGTTATAACAGCCTCATGTACACAGACTACCCCCTCCTCCTAACAACAAATTCAGACAAATGTGAGTGATGCAACCGTATACCAAACTGGAGGCTAGGCTCTCTCTACTCAATACTGCCATAACCAGTCAGGTGGAGAAGGAAACCACACTCACTACAATTTCAGTCTCACATAGACCTACCACGATAGCAAAACAAAAACATAATCACACAAAAACATACTCGGAGGCTCAAAATAATGACCTGCCTAAGCAGCAGAGACCTCCAAAGCAGACACCCAACCAACCGCTACCCCAAAACCAAACACGTGCAACACATATCTCACATAGCCAATGTGCTGAACACTCACAGCCCTTAACAGTAAACAACATACCTCATACACTTGTAATAGGTGACTCTATCATCAGGCACACTGACGTCACGTTCACCAGGCTGAACGAGGAGAGGGTCACAGTGTGCAGCCTGTCGGGCACTACGACCCGCCACATAACACAAGCACTCAAGTAACTCCAAGGCAAGTACAAATATGACTCACTCATTGTCCATGCTGGTGTGAATGACCTGACACATACCACCTTGGACTACATGAAAAGAGACAGAAAGGAGCTCTCTGAGCATGTAGCCCAAGACAGTATGACCCTGACCTTGAGTAGCATCTTACCCTTACCAAGAATGATGCACAATATCAAGGCAAGATGATCACTTTCAACAATTGACTGAAGTACTGGTGTCATTCAAAGGTGATCCAATGCCTGTCAGCTTGGGATGATATGCTGTATAAGCCACAATGCTTTGCTAGGGACAGCTTGCACCTGTCACCCCTGGGCTTTTGGATTTTGGTAAAGGCTCTTGCTACACCCATAGTGCCTTTATTAGGCTAGGCTCATAAGGCAAACCCACATCCATACGTATCACAAAGGATGAGGAACCAAGAGTAATGCTACTCAACACCAGAAGTCTAAACCTCAAGATACACGCACTCAAAACTCTACTTAGCATTATGGACATCGATATCTGTGCAGTAACAGAAACCTGTTTCAGGTTTCCCAAGAGCACACCAGCACTACCAAGTTATACCTGTTACCATTCTTGTCGGCCCCAACACTTGGACCAAACAACAAAAGGAGGGAGTATCAATATTCATCAAAGATACACACCTCCACATTGGTGGCAAAATACCACATAGGTGTTAAGCCATTAAGTACAGAAGACATAATTGGGGACCTGGGGAACAAACTTGATAGCAATCTGTCATTTGACATCCACGTGGCCAAAGTGGATTGAAAAACATGTTATATAGCCCAGCTAATCATGAAGGGATTCATATGTACATCAGGGAGGTCATCGTGCCTCTTTACTCATCCATCATCAGGCCTATAATTGAGTACAATGACCCTTTTGGGATGTACCTAACCAGACACCTACAGCAACTGGAAAAACCCGAACAGTACCTCATCAAGAGGATCAAAGGGCTCAAACAGATGCCATATGCTGCCCAGTTGAAGAAATTCCAGCTGGACTCAGTGGCATACTGCCTGTTCAGAGGCAGTCTGTGCCTGCCATATACAGCCATGTCCAACCCAGTAGTAATGGACATGCTGCACCTCAGGAAATCAAAATCCCATACAGCCACACGCTCAAGAGACCTGAACCTTAGCACTGAAATAAATAGGACATGCTGGAGGAACAGATTCATAACCCAGAGGCTCCCTTCACTCTGTAATGAACTCACAGTACAGGTTAGGCAGAGTCCCTCATTGACTCTCTTCCATAGGAATCTGGATGAGTGGATGGAGATCATAGTTGTACCCAGGGTATCACTTCTATGTCACTGTTAGACAGAGGCACAGTATACTAACCTCGGAAAGGGCATAGCAACATAAATTTTAATTGGGTGGCAAAAGACAAACACATTCTGCTAGGCTTATCAATGCCCTAGGGCAAATAGCCTAGTATGAACCTATGAACCTATGTGTACTGCTATAGTACTTCTGCCATATGTTGCATGTGTGTGTGTTGTGGGGGATGCGCAGGTAATGGCCAGATATTTCTGCACAGGCAACACTTCTGAAACACTCTGGGTGTTCATCCCAACATACTGTATGTTTGTTGCCATCCAACACTGTGATGTGGACACACATTACTCAGCCTGGATATACATATCCCAACAACACCACAAGTACAGTACACTACTTTGCTATGTATGTATGTAATTACACAGTTATTCACTAGTTAGGACTGTGATGCTATCCATGCAGCCCACTGGGCCAGTGGAAGCCACAACACACACTGCTGGCCCCTTTGCAAAAGCTTACCACAGACATCCCACATAGTGCATGTAATGTGCACACACATATCTAACCCAGACCGTATGCACACCACTTATTTATCCTGTCCAGTGGACTACAGATACAGGCACATTGTATAACAATAGCAGGAGGCACCCCCCCCATTCTCCTACACAAGTGGAATTAGTTATCACAGATGAATGTAACCTCCCTATCATCTCACATGTCCAGGTGAGGGCCACCCTCAACATTGCAGAACACACAGCATCACTGTTACAAAATGGTATCCCTGGATGTGTGATACATTCACCCCTAGAGGACATAGCACCACATTACAGACTGATATTAAACCCTGGCCATACTACAGGATATGTACCTGAACAGTGCCATACATACACAGTGGTCCCACACCAATGAGGAGGAACCTCTACTGACCCTGGGAACTACTGCATCATATGAATAACTGGCCTTGTGTTCTAAGCTATGGAAATTTTAAGTATGG
The DNA here is from genome assembly GCF_019279795.1 of Protopterus annectens. Classification (NCBI taxonomy): domain Eukaryota; kingdom Metazoa; phylum Chordata; order Ceratodontiformes; family Protopteridae; genus Protopterus; species Protopterus annectens. The sequence goes on from NC_056729.1 coordinate 1,300,624,823, forward strand.
AAGACATGTACAGCAATACTACATATGTATATATATCAGGCCTATGTACACACAACCTATCTCATGGACATACCTATAGATAGTGAACTATGATACATTTGGAGATTTCACTGTAGACACAGTATTAACCTGCTACTTTGCATTACCTGTGTTTGTGTCAGCTGTTACTGTGTCACTGCTGCTACTTGCTGTTTGCTGCTGCTGCTGCATTTGCTGCTGTGCTGATGCAGTTTTTTTTTTTCACTGCCTTTATTGCTTTATTTCTTTCTTTCTTTCTGTTTCTCTCTCTCTCTCTCTCTTTCTCCGTCAGTTTGGTGCAATGAATGTATTGCATGTGTGGAGTGTTAGTACTGGGTGCTTTTGTAGGTATCTGCATAGGTCCATGTGATGGCCTCTGCACCAATTGTAAGGCAGCATTTGCTAATTGCATGCAGCCAGTTGTGTACTGATGGCATGTCTCACTGTGATTTCAGGACAGTGATATAAAAGGGTATGTGAGATAGGTGTTGCCCTTTCAGATTGTAAGGGCGTGGACCATGCTGCTATGCTGTCGACAGTGTTCTGTGAGTGTGAAGGTTAGTAAGTCTGTCATGATTCATGCTGTGTTGTAACTTCAGGTTGCTGCATTTCTCTCACCTGTTCCCTGTAGTGAGTGCGTATGCATACTGCAGGGCTGTTTCTGTTAACACTAAACTAGTATGGGAATCCAGTAATTAGGACAGTAAAAGTCTACCTGACATGCTTTGGGTAGTACACATCCTATATTGCCTTTATCTTCATTCCTACTATTACATGTTCTACTTATTTTAGCACTATATTCCTGTATGAGAGTCATGGCTTAGTGGTAGGTCATACAGACTAGTGTTACAATGGTCTTGTGGTAGGTCCTAATAGTATGCTTTTATTTTGCTTTCAAATTGAGTACAGGGCCTATCAATCAAAGTGCTGAAGGCACCTTTAAGCAGTTAAAAGGGTTAGTAAGTCTCACAGGAGTCAGGCTGTGTTGCAGATTCTGGTTGCTGCATTTATCTTCACTGTTTCCTGTAGTGAGTGTGTATGAATACTGACACCTACCACTATATTTCATATGTATTAATATATATATATATATATATATATATATATATATATATATATATATATATATATATATATGTGTGTGTGTGTACATATAATACTTTCATATATGTACATTACCTTACATTATTATGTACAAGCTAACAATTAGCAGGGCTGTTTCTGTGAACACTAAACTAGTATGGGAATCCAGTAATTCGGGCATTAAAAATCTACCTGACATGCTTTGGGTAGTACACATCCTATATTGCCTTTATATTGATTCCTACTATTACATGTTATATTTATTTTAGCAGTATGTCCTTGTATGAGAGTCATGGCTTAGTGGTAGGTCATACAGACTAGTGTTACCAAGGTCCTGGGTTTGAGACTGGCAGTGGGAATTTATTTTTCTTTCAAAATGAGTACAGGACCTGTCAATCAAAGTGCTGAAGGCACCTTTACGCAGTTAAAAGGGTTAGTAAGTCTCACAGTAGTCAGACTGTGTTGTAGATTCTGGTTGCTGCATTTATCTTCACTGTTTCCTGTAGTGAGTGTGTATGAATACTGACACCTACCACTATATTTCATATGTATTAATATATATATATATATATATATATATATATATATATATATATATGTGCACATATAATACTTTCATATAAGTACATTACCTTACATTATTATGTACAAGCTAACAATTAGCAGGGATGTTTCTGTGAACACTAAACTAGTATGGGAATCCAGTAATTCGGGCATTAAAAATCTACCTGACATGCTTTGGGTAGTACACATCCTATATTGCCTTTATATTGATTCCTACTATTACATGTTATATTTATTTTAGCACTATGTTCTTGTATGAGAGTCATGGCTTAGTGGTAGGTCATACAGACTAGTGTTGCCAATGTCCTGGATTCGAGACTGGCAGTGGGAATTTTATTTTCTTTTGAAATGAATACAGGACCTGTCAATCAAAAGTGCCAAAGGCACTTTTAAGCACTTAAAACCAGGTCTGCGCGTTTGCGGAGCTCACGCATCTTGCACTGGCGGTGAGCTTCGCACACAAGCCCACACCCGCTATTTTCTTTGAAAGAAAAGAAAAAGGGGTGACAGGAAAGTGGTGAAAAAGGGGTCACAAAGAGGGTAAGACAGTAGGGAAACAAGCTTGGGATTTGCAGGAAGGATGTAGGTGAGGCCCATAGCTGCCCATGTCTTTCTCAGCAACAGCTGTGCATTTGTATGTAATTTGTTGTGACATTTGAAACCTTCCACCCCTGAGAGAGGTGTCAGGACAACATTAATACTTGTTGTACAGCCAATTGTAATTAACAGTTTCAATGTCCAGCGGACATGTGTGCAACATGGACAGCTATGTATGGGGCGTAATGTTTTTGTGTGTACAGAGTGCCCTTTTTTTTTTTTTTTTTTTCAGGTGAGAGTGGTATGTCAGGTGAAGGTAGTTGGTATAGCTGGGGAGGTAGGTTGGGTAGGTTAACAGACAAGACAGACAAGACGCATGCAGGGGTGGTGTATGACACATGTGGGGGGATTACACAATTGATGGGGACGGAGGTTGGGATATCCAGGGCATATGAGCCCATAGATGGCAACAGTGGAACTGATATCCCCACCCATAGGCAGTTGCCACTGTTCCTTCACAGCCCAGGACGGGGCTGTGCTGGGGGCTGTGCAGGCGGGACAACGGGCATGCCCGTAAGCTGTGCCACCCAGGCCTCAAGCTGGAGTAGGGGCCCAAGAACAGAGTCTTGGATCTCCCTTCACACCACAGATCGGACACCTTGGAGGGTGAGTGGACGGGCTCCTCTGGCCACGCTTGCAGAGGGGGGACAGGTCCCATCCCCTGCAGCGCTTCCACCCGAAGGTGTCACAGGGCCACCGGAGGAGGGTCCGGCCTGGGCACTAGTGCCAGGTGCAGTCGCCAGATGAGGTGGGAGAGGTGGGTCCGCTGGGACCCGCCTTCCCAAGCATTCTAGGTTTGTGAGTATGTTATGTTAGTTTGGGTTAGTAGCATATTATTCCATTCAAATTAGTTGTAACAGCATGCATTGGTATTCCCATTAAACAAACACCCAGATATTAACACCATTGAACAACAGACATATCAATATCATTATTTGAACAGAAATACACAATTAAACAGCATGCAGGATTGATTAATGGCAACAGGCCATCAGGTTTGCAGGTATGAACAGGGCACATGCAACAACGGACATGCATATATTTTTGAAACAACAGGACAGATGTCCATGGTTAATGAAATGTTCACATACCAATATTTAGTGAGTTTTTTAATTTGCAATTATAGGGTGGGGTGGAGAAAGAAAATGATGACACATTCATAAATTATACATTAATATACATTTGTAATAGAAACACAATTAACTTGTGGGTGATAGTTTCCAAATGATTTTTAATTGACTGTCATGCTAGACCTGTTACAGATATATCACTATCCTAGTTATTTTGACTTTGATCAGATACATCATCCTGCTACACTTTGATGACAGGGCAGGAGACAACTATGGATGTTTAGTATGTCAGACAATCATTCATTCTATCTGAAAATTGTTGACTGTCATCACCATATACAGATTTTGGCTTAAACATTCAAGATTCAGACACACTGCAATCAGTTTGGGATGTTAATTTTTAATTCCCACATGCATTTAGTTCTGTAGAACCACACTGAGGCTTATATATTCAGGGGTTATTACTACTTTATTTATTGATACATGACCCTTTCTGTCACTCTCACACATCCTGCTATTTCACAGTTCAGGTTGGTACTTTTAGGCTTTTTTCACATATTAGACCTGTGGTGATTCAAACACTTTCCAGCCGCCTCACTTCTGTCATGATTCAGCATTTCAACAGGGGATATATCTCACATGTGATTAACTCAGCTTCTGAAGCTGTACTCTTGAGACTACTGCAGGTTATACTACATTTAATTAATGGTGGGACATCTGTATTACAGAACTATTTATTTATATCAATTATATTTCCAGTTTCACTTGCATACTGATGAACTTGTTGCAGCCATACCTGCAGACTTTCACTTGTTGCTTGCACATTCTATTACTTTTAATCAATACACTGCAGTGTTCTGCTACGTGCTACACTATAATATTTATTTACAAGTACTAGGTGGGGTTACTAACCTGCATGGTGGCGCAGCCGCACCAGCCTGCAGTCATGTGCCCTGCGATTCGCAGAGCGGACACCTGCAGCTGTAATACAAAACAAGTAATATTGGAATACACATCTCCATGGTATCAGCTAGTTGAATTCCTTACATACATAAGTAAAATGTAACTTACTCAGTAGTGGGGCATTGGGCATATCCCGGGCCTCCTGGATCCATTGGGTCAACTGGTCTTCTTTACATCGCTTCAGGTCCGCATGGTGGTGACGGACCTGCTCACCAGTACGTTGAATCCCAGTAGCACTAGTGAGATCATGAGCCAACTGGTCCCATGCCTCCGCCCTGTATGCTCCCCATGAGACCTGGCCCTGCATGAGTTGGACCTCATGATGGTGAACTAGGAGCCAGACCATGTATCTGAACTCCTCAACACCCCACTGCTGTGCTCAAAAGCAACGTCCCTCCCCTACTCCACTCATTCTGCCTGCAGGTCTATTCAACAATCATTTCTGCTGTGTATTCCCACCTATGGGGCTTATATATGCCGATTTTCCCGCACATTTCTATGATTGGCCATTTTGGAATTGTATCTACTTCACAGAAACTGCTTTATCATGCTCCATTTTGGATTATATCCTATATATATATGCTATTTCTGCATTTCTAAGTACTGCTGTCATGGCTTAGTGGTTTAGTACCTTGACTCTAGTGCATGGTATCCTGGGTTCGAATCTGAACACTGATTTTTAATTTTCATGACTGTCTAGAAATGAGTTCAGGACCTGTCAATCAAACATGCCAAAAGCACTTTTAAGCACTTAAAACCAGGTCTGCACTCGTTTGCACGGAGCTAACGCATGCGCACCGATGGTTAGCTTGTGGGCACGGCACGCATGTCCGCGCAAACGGTGTGCGCTGGGTTAAACCTTAATTGGCTAGTAACACACATGTTAAGCTAAGCACAGCTAGTTGCACACAGTTTGAGCCTGTTAAACCAGTGCTTAGCTACCGGCAAGCAATTTGCAGCCTTTGAAACACTACTCAGCTACGGGTATTCTGTCTCACAGCAGCTTAGCTATCAGTACATTTCTAAATATTTTTATTATTGTATTACTTGAAAATATATGCTCCATTTCATTCCATTTTACAAAAGGAAATACTTTTACATGTGTACAATACTGTCAGGGGCATTTTTAGTGCTTATTTACAAAAAAAAAAAAAGGGTTGCTGTGTGGGATCGAACCTTGCCTGCCTGCTCTTAGGCCAACAACTCTACCACTATGCTATTACTTCTTGGCTTACTTTGCATATTTACTTCTTATATCCTTTTCCACTGATTGCTAACTGCAGTTGTGCTAGTAGCACACCCGTGCACACGAGCGCACGCAGTAGCAAACATTTACGGGGTTTAAAAAAAGATAAAACAGTTTTTATTTTCATTTTATAACATCTGTTCACTTTTTACATTGCTGGTCTGTGGGGGCATGTGTTGTGTAGTGTGTTTATTCATATTTCCATGGCATCTCTCGTGGCTGTTTACTTTCTGCCATTCTAGACTTCCGGGGGCATGTCCGCTTGCAGTGCTTAGCCAACGGACACGCCCCCTACTGTCTTACACGGACCGTGTGAGAGTTACAGTGTGATTCAGCATGCCTCATGCACCTCATGCATATGCATGACATGCTGACATCACACCGTTTAACTGCAGCCTCCGTGTAAGAGTTATAACTCTTACACGGAGGCTTCCTGAATCCTGCCCATACTCTTTTTAGTCATGAGATGGCATTATTGTAAACTATGTTAGTATTACATTTGTGCCACTGCATAAAGTAAGCTTGCAGAGAAAAAGGTTTAAATTGATCAGAAATAATGACAGTGGCTCTCAATAATATTTAGAGGAGTTTCAAGGCTGTTTTAGTCTAACATTTTATTTATTTAATTATTTATTTGAGTTTGATTACCGGGGAAGTCCACTGTGCCACGAGGTATCCATTTTCAGTGGAGGCCTGAGGAGAAAAGCTCCAAAGGCAGTACAATCAAGGTTTCAAATGAAAGATAAAACTATAATAGAAGTACAATTGAAGTGTCTCATATTAATTATACATAGTAAGAACAGTGCAACAAACTAAAATAACGTTTTAAAGTTCTAAAAATGTTCTAAAAACAATCTAAAAGATTCTAAAGAAAAAATGTTCTAAAAATGATCTAGAATTTTTTTTTTTTTTTTTTTTGTGCAATGTTTTCCTCTGTACAGTCAACTGAGAGGTAGCTTAGACATTTTGGGAGTTAGAAATGAAATCAGAGAGCAGATATGAGAGAGGGTAATTTATGTAGGGTGAAAGCAAGAACATTTCCATTTGGATGATAGGTATGAGTGGAGTTGGGTCTTGAAAAATTCCGTGTTAGGTATAGTCCTAAGTGAAGGAGGCAGAGAGTTCCATTTTTTGCCAAGAGAGTAGGATAGTAGTAGCTGGCCAGCAGAATGTTTTGGTCTGTGAATGGAGATTAGGTTTTGGTGTTCTGATCTCAATGATTGGCCAGGGATGTAAGGGGGAAGGATGTTGGATAAAGCAGGGCATTTTTCAGGGTAGAATATTAATTTATGAGCGGTTGTTAGGTGGAGATAGTTGAGGTGGTTAGGGAGCTCTAACCAGTTGAGAGATTGAAGGGTAAGGCAATGGTGGGTTGAGGTTTTGGATTTAGTGGCGAATTTAGAGATTTTATTATAGCAAGCTTCAAGTTTAGAGGTGAGGGATGCAGATAGATTAGTTAGTAGAGGGGCACCATAAAGGAGAGAGGGAAGAAGGTAGGAGGTAGCTAAGGTGTGCCTAGTGGAGTTTGAAAGAAATTGGTTGTTCCTGTAGAGCATGCCTAACTTTTGGTGTTTTTTTTTTGTTTTGTTGTATGTGGAGATCAAATTTGAGGTGCTCATCAATGGTAATGCCAAGGAGTTTTGCAGAAGGGACTACTTCTATGGGAGTATTGGTTTGGCTTAGGATGTTGAAAGTGTTTTTGTCAAAGGAGGAAGCCTTGGTAGGGGAAAAAATTAGTATTTTTGATTTGCTGGAGTTGAGGGAAAGATGGTTATTGTGCATCCAGTTTTCTGTAGTGGAAAACGCTTTTTGTGTTTTGGACAGATGTTCGGAAAAATTGGGGGCGGCACAAACAAAGGTAGAGTCATCAGCATATTGGATGACTACAGTGTCAGGGAGGGCAGAGTGAAGGTTATTTATGAAGATGTTGAAGAGTATGGGACGGAGGATGGAACCCTGAGGAACTCCGGTAGGAGTAGGTAAGAAGGAAGAGGTACAGTCCTTCCATCTGACAGCTTGAGGTCTATCAGAATGGTAACTAGAGAACCAGGAAAGAGTACCTGGGGAGAGATTAAGGTAGGAGAGATGAGAGAGAAGGTGTGTATGGGATATGGTGTCAAAGGCTTTTGAAAGATCTAATAGAACAGTGGATACAAGTAAACCAGAATTTCGGGCTTGATTAACTGTTTCTAAGAAGGAGAGTAGGGCAGTTATGGTGCTGTGGCCAGGGCGGAAGCCATGTTTGGTGGGAGTAAGTAGCTGATTATGCATTAAGTAGGGTAAAAGTTGGTGGTGGACGCATTTTTCTAGAATTTTAGATAAAGAAGAGAGTAGGGCTATGGGGCGGAAGTTAGAAATAGAGGTATTTTTACCTCCTTTATGAAGTGGTAGAATGTAGGCAGAGCGCCAGAGTTTGGGTACATATGACTCTTTTAAGGATCAGTTGATCAGGATGCTAATAGGGAGAGCAATCCCTTCAGCTGCGTGTTTGAGGAAGGAGGGTGGAATGTTGTCAGGGGCATTAGAGCATGGCTTTAGTTTAGATAGCAGCTTTTTTATAAACATTGTGGAGACTGGTTTGAGACGGAACATAGAGGGGCTGTTATTTGGAGTATATAGGAAATTGGATTTACTGTTGTTGGGAAATGTTTTGGTTAGCTTAGTTATAGAATCAGTAAAGAAAGTGTTGAAGTGAGAACTTAATTCTTTGTCGGATAAATTGGGGTCAGGGCAGGGGTTACTTCTTGACCCAGGATGGAGAAGAGAGTTAACAGATTTCCAGAAAAGTTTAGGGTTGTTATTATTATTGGTCTGAAATTTATTGTAGTAGTTTTTTTTGTCTGTGGAAATTATTTGTTTTACCTGGTTGCGGAGGTGGGTATAATAGAGCTCAGCAGAAGGAAGTTTAGTTTTCTGGAAAAGCTTCCAGGATTTCTCTCTAAGATGCATGGTATGTTTAGTCTCTTTGGTCAGCCAAGGAGCAGAATTGGCTTTGATTCGTTTGTATCTTAGGGGGGCTAGGGAGTTAAGAGTATTGAGGAAGAAAGAGTTGAAATGCTCAACAGCATTGTCAAGGGAGAGAGTGTTAAGGAATTGCCAATTAATTTGCTTGAAAATGTTGGAGAAGTATGTGAGGTTGAAGTTGCTAAGGTTACGAGTTTGGATGTAGTTATGTTTGTATTGGGAGGTGTTGGCTGAGCAATGAATGAAAGCAGGGAGATGGTCACTAAAGGAGTCAGGGATAGTGCCAGAGAGAGAGAGAGATTTTGTTTGGGTTGGAAACTAAAATCTAGTCTATGATAGAACCTGGAAGGTGGGTTTTGTTAGGTCGGGTTGTGGAGTGGATTACTCGGGAGAGGTTGAAGAGATTGATGTCTAAGGAGGAGGAAGGGGTGGTGATTTTGTTCCAGTCAATGTTGACGTCACCCAGAATAAAGGTTTCATATTTTATTTCAGATGAGGCCCAGTGGAGAATATTCTCAAGAATGGAGATATTATCACCTGGGGAGATGTATAAGGAGATGAAGCAAATATTTTTGTGTTTATTGAGTCATAGGAGACTTGCGGTTAGTTCAGTATTTTTGAATTGAGGGATTGGGATTTGGAGGGAGATAATGGAGAGAAGGTTAGAGTAGATTATGGCAGATCCACCACCTTTTTTGTTTAGACGGTCAGTCCTGAGGATATTGAAGCCAGGAGGTAGGACTTCTGAATCAGAGATATGAGGTTTTAGCCAGGTTTTGGAGATGGCTAATATGTCTGGTTGGTTGCGACTGATCCAAGCGTGGACATGGTGAATTTTGTTGTTAAGGCTCTGGGCATTGATAGTGAAGATCTTGAGGGTGTTTAGAGCGGAAGTTGGTGAAGAAGGAGGCTTAGGTGAGGAAATGTTGGTGGGGGAAGGAGAGAGAGGGATATTAGTCCTGGGGTAGGGGCCAGGGTTGGGATGAATGTCTCCAGATAGGGCAAGGAAATTACAAGAGGTGACTTTAAGCTTTTTAAGTCTGGAGTGGAGGAAGTTAAATGGGGTGAGTGGAGGTATGAGAGAGAAACATTTGGTAGTGGTGGAGAGCAATTTGGGATGGAAAATGTGCAGAAGGTTTGTTTGGATAAGGGAGGGGGAAATGGAGTGGAAGTGAGAGAGTAGAAGAGGATGTGGGTGAGTGGATGTGATTGAATGAGTAGAAGGTAGGTATTGTGGGGCTTTTAAGGTGTAAGAAGTAGTGTGATGGAAAGGAATTAGAAAGATGAGACAGAAAGTGAGTCTGAGAGTAAAGAGGATTTGGGAGGGCATGTTTGGAGAGGGTGGGGTATGGAAGTGAGAAATTAAGAAAGGAGGGATGAATTAGTAGTGGAGAGAAAGGTAGAGGGGTGGAGGGGAAGTATGAAGGTTGAGTGGAGTGGGAGAGGGGAGGAGACAGAAGAAGGAGAAAGGGCAGGAGTAATAGTGGGTGGGGAGCTAAGAGGGGTGTAGAGATTGGTTAATTGAAGAAGGAAATTGTGGGAGGAGGGAAAGACTGTGATTGGTTCTGGGAAATGGTGGGAGGAGATAGAGAGGTATAAATGTAGAGGTGCTGGGGGCGGGTGGAATTTGGGGGCAGGATAGGGGAGCGGAGTGAGCCCATAGGGCGAACGGAGCGGGAAGAGCCCGAGGAAGAGAAGTGAGGAGGACAATCAGTAAAGAGAGAGTATTTAGAAGGTATGTTTAGCAGAGATGAGAATAGGTAAGGTAAGAGATGCAGGGAGTGTGAGTGGGTAGTGAGATGTACAGAGAAGTGGAGTTAGAGAGTAGATGCATGGAGAATAACTAGGAGAGAGGGAACAGGCTTCAGAGAAGGGATACCGTAGGGCTGTATATAAGGGAGGAGAGGCTAGGATACCTGGATAGTAGAGAGGGAAAGAGCAGGGGGAATGATGTTAGAGGGTTGAAATAGGGGAGATAAGGGAGGAGAGGGTAAAGTAGAGGGGATAATAAAGAAGGTAGGGGAGCACCACCTAAAGGCCAGGTAGTCAGAAACAGTGGAGATCCCAGGGGGAGAACAGGCAAGGGGAGAAAGGTAATGGAGGGTCAGGAGAGGGGGTAAGGAAATACGAGGAGAGCTACAAGTAGCAGAGAAGGGGATAGAGAATAAGGGGAGAACTAGTGGAGCAAACAGTAAGAAGTGGTGTTAGTACAAGCAGTAGGGAGGGGAGGTAGTGGCTGCTTGCAGACTGGCAGGGAAGTGTCAGCGACCTAGTAGAAATCAACTTAATTAGCTGCAGAGGGTTACAAAGGTACACATACTTTCTGGAATCCTTGTTGAAGTAGGAACTCAGGGAGCAGAGGTCTTAAAGTTTTGGAGTAGGAGTCAGTTTAGTCAGTTCTTGCCCTGTGAGATCAGGAGGGTGTTATTAGGAGGTAAGGCTGGGTGGCAGGTGCCCAAGCTACTAAAACAAGAGAAGGAAGAGAGGTTGTGAGCAGCAGTGAAGGCAATTCAAAGGTACACAGGAAGACAGTTTCAGGCATACATAGACTAATTGCTAACAAAATAAAATGTCTGTAGCAGCTAGAAAACAAATAGTAAACAATGGTTACACTCTACAGAATTTCACTGAAACAGTTATGTAGCTATGTATATAAGAAATAAAACAAAGTAAGTTACACTCATAAAAAAAAAAAAATAATCACTCTAAGCAGATAACACAGGTAAATAACGGAGACCCTCAGTTTTGTTTGTGTTGAGGAATAAAGTAGTAGTGCATCCAGCAAGGATTGAGTTAGAGGAAGGTCCTAAACAGTTAAAATGTACGCTACACAAGTTGCACGGACAGCCATTTAGAGGCTATATAGGATGGAGTACTGTGCGAATAGCATGGCTTAGTTAAACTAGGGAAGCCCCAACTGTTCAGAGCACAGCCTAGGCTACTCTTGGCAAACAAGCGTTCAGGCGACAACACTTTGAGTTCAGTGCTACTACCTCAAGGGATTAGTTGATGTAAAACATAAGCCCCAGGCCGATAGTTAAATATAATACATAAGCCCCAGGTCAAATGCAGCACGTTAGACTTAAGAAGTGCGCATACAATATTGCTAATCCAGTATGCTTATATAGATAACATAAGGACCCACTGCGACTAGCACAGATTTAGTTACACTATCATTAAAGCAGGTTGGGAAATGTAAAAAATAACATAGTTTTCAAACAATCTTAAACAGAGGACATAAAAACCCTTAGCGACTAGCGCTGTTTCAGTTAAAACTAACAGCTAACATAGTAAACAGGCAGGAAAAACTGTGAGACATAGTTAACAAACACGCTTACAGAGATTGCATAAGAACCCTCAGCGACTAACACAGTTATAGTAAAACCTATCGGCTAGCATATAGAGCAATTAAGAAACTGTAAAACATATGTAGAATCGCTTTAGTCTAGTTTAACATCCTACCTCAGTCTTTTCATCCTTATAAAAGGATGGAGCGGTCATGTAATTCCATGAATAATTTGAGAGTATCCATCCAGTCATGCAGGTTTAATTTGAAAGACTAAATAGAATCAAACCACTTATGTTTATTCCATTTCTGTGCATCACATTCTGTTTATCTGCTGATGAAGATTCAGGGCTGTGGATCTACTGCTAGCTGAGCTGTTTGTCTTACTGCAATATAGGAGGTCAAGAACCACTGGAATTCTAATGGTGCAGTAAACATGGCACTGGTTACCCCACTATAGGTGTTTCCAAGAAGTTAGCAAGATTCATTAGACAGAATTTACCCTTGAAGAAGCCAAACTGAAATAGGTCTAGCCTGTGCTAAGATTTTTAATATCATACTTTATCAGGTCAGTTATAATATGTTCCATGGCTTTGCAAATAAAACTTGTCAGGGTGATGGTCCAATAATTCCTGGGATTAGTGGGGGGGCACCCAGATGGAGTGGCACCACTGTTGCTGTTGTGTTTCAGACCTCAGAGACAAATGTAGATAAGAAACAAGTGGTACACCATCAGCAGAAGAAAAGGAACGTAAACCTCAGTATTCACTTCACGGTTTATTTAGGTAACAGGTAACAGGATCCAAACAGTGAGCGCTTTCACGTTGATACACAACGCTTCCTCAGACTTCAATACTTGACTAAATATCCATGCATTTATATAGTGCATATCATCAACAATTAATTAAATAATTGAATAATTGAATAAGTAATTGTTAAAAAATAAAATAAAACTTAAAAATCCATTTTAAAAAACATTTAAGCAACATATATTTAAAAGCACAGTATATAAATTCTGTATTATATGTTCATAAATAAGAATCTATAAAATAATATAAATTTAATAATATAAATTTAGATTTATCTACAGTTATTATGAATATATTTAAAAACAGAAAACTATTTGTTCTACATAAAAACTGTATATTAAAAAGGAATATTGAATGGATCATAGGTTATACAATAAATACCTAATATTATCAAGACATTAAAAAATATGTAGCAATAGAGATAGCATATATATATATTATATTATGAACTAATAAATATATAGTATAATAAAATATGATTACTGACTGTATGGCCTTGCTGCCAAGAATGGTTTTAGGGACACTTTCTCATTCAGGCCATATCCTTGATGTGCCTGGAGCTTAATAATCCATCTATTTTCTATGCCCTCTGTGTAATTTTTTATGTTCCCTAGCCTGCAGGTCTTTTTTATTAATTCTAATACTCTGAACCTGAAAGTGTGTTTTAGGCCATTCTCCAATACATGTTTGGCTAGAGCATTATTGGTATTTTCTTTGTTAATTGCATATAAATGCTCCCTGATTAGTTCTCTTAGTGTTCTATTGGTTTTACCCACATAGAAACATTGACATGCTTGGCATTGTGCTAAATATATTAGATCACAAGATTTACAGTCAGCATAGAATTTGGGAATAAACTCCCAACCTGTGGATGGATGTATAAAGTTACGGTCCTTGCAAATATAGGTGCATTGATTGCATGATCTACAGGCGAACGTGCCTAATCTCTGGGAAGGAATATCTCTTTTATTGGTATTTTCATAGCATAATAATCCTTTACGCATGTAATTACCATCCTGGCATATGGTTGTCAGTGATCCATTCAGGGACCAGCACTGTGAAAGGGGGCATGATTTTGTCAGCAGTGTATGCGAATAGGCAGACAGCACTGTGCTAATGTGGGTGTGGCTTTTTGGTGATAACAGTCTGGAAGCTGTCAGTACAAATCGGAAAATCCTGGCTACACCCCTGCTCAGTACACCTTGGCTTTGGCTAAGAGACAATGCATAGCACATTTCACTGAAAACTTAGGGACCTAGGGACTAACTCAAGTGCACATATTAAAACTGATGTCAGCCAATTTACACATCCTGTACCTATCTATGTATTGGCTGTGTAATACTTAAATCAGACAGAGGCAGCCCTGAACTAAAGTTGTGTCAATGCTGCATTTGCAAGGTAAGTCCATAAACTACATAGTACTCTACTGGATTATTATGATATGTCATTGTAGCTATGGAACTGGTACATTATGCAAGTAACTATAATGGACTATTTGGACAGAAATTACATCCACGTGGGACTATAGACACCCATTACACTATCATGTCTCCATTTCTAATCAGTATGCCTCATGCATGGAGTATTCATGCAGTCCTACTGCAACAGATTAGTGGTAAATCATTCAAGGGAGATGTTAGAAACTGAGGTTAAATGATAGTCAGACTAGTTCATATCCTAGCAGAACATGGAGATTGATCCCCCACTCCTCAAAACAGCAGTGTCCCCTTGTAACCACCAAAACAGCAACTCAGATTACATACAGTCAGTATGCCCCACAGTCTCAGGGCAGTAATATAGAATTTGATCTTACATTGATGTGCTAGGTAACTGAGGAATTGCAATATACATATTTATGCAGGTGACTTTGTGATTGTGTGATTAATTATCCCCTCTTTACCAAGCAGCTTCTGTGACTTAAAGATCTAAGGAATTCAGCTTGTATGATGGTGTTCAGGGCTCTAATACTGGGATATCCAGATATTTTGGATGTGAACTAGTAATAGGTTGTGATTTACAGACTGTGACTCTTTGTGGGTTATACGATTATTAACCTCTTCCTCATAGGTTCATAGGTTCATAGGTGTGTACTAGGCTAATGACCCTGGAGCCTATATATGCCTAGCCCAAGAATTAGACAAAACAGGAACAGAGGTCACACTGTGTAAAATACGAAGTCCTGGCCTGGAGTGCAGCTAAGTGTGGGCTGGAGTCAGTTTATGGAACAGCAAATCTCTGATTTAAGCAATGTGCCTCCCACTTGCACACTGCTTAGCAATGCACAAACAGGAACAAAAATGCTGCCACCACCATGCGCGCTCACTTAGTTAAGCAGAGCACATATCGGTTGCTCCTCGCGCAATTTATTTTACAAAAATTATATGCATGCACGCACACACACACACACACACACATTTTATATATATATATATATATATATATATATATATATATATATATATATATATATATATAGATAGATATGTATGGGATCCGTCAATCTGTTCGAAGTTTCACTACTTTGAACCCCACCTCACCGAGTCCACTTGTTCGAAGTAGTGAAACTTCGAACATTAACTTCGACAGTCACACTACAGCACAGAATTGGAATATTCCCTTTTCCCAGCTGTAGTGCGATCTCAGAATTGGTATATTTAAGTAGGGGGGTGTGGGGGGTACAGTCACATGGGGGGTGCAGGGGGGCTTGCCCCCTTGCAAAAACATGTTTTAGTGTCTTTTTTTTTTTTTGGGGGTAGCCCGGGGAGCTAGACTTCAGCGAAAGTGCACATTCGTTTAAGTGGACTTTCGCTGAAGTGTAGGGTCTACTGCTCTATTTCGAAGAAGTGTATTCTCGATGTAGAGCAGTAGACCCATATATATATATATATATATATATATATATATATATATATATATATATATATATATATATATATATATATATATATATATATATATATATATATATATATATATATATATATATATATATATATAATTTTCCTCTCTCTCTCTCTGCCTCTATATATATATATATATATATATATATATATATATATATATATATATATATATATATATATGTGTGTGTGTGTGTGTGTGTGTGTGTGTACATATATACATCTCTGTCTCTCCCTATATGTGTGTGTGTGTGTGTGTGTGTGTGTGTGATATATATATATATATCACTATATATATATATATATATATATATATATATATATATATATATATATATATATGTGTATATATAGATATATATATATAGATGGGTTCACTTCTAAATCCTGTAAGCCCAAAATCCTAAGACCAAATTCTTGTAAGTTCAAAATGCTGAAAATTCAAAATACTGAATCTCATAATACTGAAAACACACAGCATACCAACACTTACTATATTCCAGCACAAGTACATACAGAAACAAATAAAAGACAAACCATATTACAACATCACCCCTGTACCCCCCACACCCCCTGCTACTTAAATATATCAACTCCGAGATTGCACTTAGTTCATAGGTAGGTTCATAGTTAGGTACTAGGCTATCGGCCCAAGGGCCTATGCAAGCCTAGCCAACAAGGTCCCCTGGCTTATGCCACCCAAGAAAGTTATTTTCCTATGCCACTGATGAGCAGAGACACAGAAGTGATCCCCGGGGTATATTTCCTATTTCCCATCCACTCATCAAGATTTTTCTTGAAGAGTGCTAATGAAGAACTTTGCTTGACATAGATGGGTAGCCTGTTCCAGAGTATGTGAAGTCTCTGGGATAGGAATCTATCCCTCCAGCATGTCCTGTTTATTTTGGTGACAAGGATTAGGTCCCTAGAGCATGTAGCTCAAAGGGATTGGGATTTCCTTAGGTGTAGCATGTCCAACAGCTCTGGGTTTGACATAACTTTATATGTTAGGCAGAGATCACCTCTGAGTAGGTGATATGCTACGGAGTAAAGCTGGAGTTTTTTGAGGTGCTCAGTGTAGGGCATTTGTTTGAGTCCAGTAATCCTCTTTGTGAGGTACTTCTGTGGCCTTTCCAGCTGCTGCAGATGTCTTGTGAGGTACATTCCAAAAGGGACATTGTACTCTATAATGGGTCTAATGAGTGATGAGTAGAGGGTAACGATGACCTCTTTCTTCCTGGACGAGAACCCTTTTATGATGAGGTGTGCCACGTAGAAGGACTTCCTGACTACTGTGGCGATGTGACTATCAAAGGAGAGACTACTGTCTACCTGGGTCACAAGGTCTCTTATCACACATTCGGTGTTAAGTAGAATGCTGCCTATGTGGTAGTTCATGGGTACAGAGTTTTTACCAAAGGGGATGATACTGCACTTTTTGGCATTGAGCTTGAGGCCATGGCTCTGACACCAGGCATCTGTCTCAGAGAGGCCCTTCTGTAGGATGTTCACATCATTTGGGGACTTGACTATGGATCCTAGTTTGCAGTCATCTGCGAACTTCGTTAGCCAGTGGCCTTCTGTGTTAGCCTGTACTTCAGAGAAGTAGATACCAAACAGGAGTGGTCCAAGGACGGAACCCTGTGGTACTTCACTTGTCACTTGTCTGAGGTCAGATTTGGAGTCTGCAACTTTTAGAGTGTGGGTTCTGTCAGTGAGCCAGTTGACAACCCATCTTGTGATGTAGGTATTTATGCCTAGTTTATTGAGTTTAGCAGTGAAGTGCACTCTCAGAGTTGATATATTTAAGTAGCAGGGGGTGGGGCACAGATCCCACATGGGGGGGGGTGCAGAGGGGCTTGCCCCCTGCTTATAGTTGAAGAGTAATATGTTTCTGTATGTACTTGTGCTGGAATATAGTAAGTGTTGGTATCCTGTGTGTTTTCAGTATTATGAGATTCAGTATTTTGAACTTTCAATATTTTAATCTCAGGATGTTGGGTTTCAGGATTTAGAAGTGAACCCATATAAATACACATATACATATCATACAGACACACACATACATATCATACAGATACACACACACACACACACACACACACATATATATATATATATATATATATATATATATATATATATATATATATATATATATGTATTTTATATATATATATATATATATATATGGTTCTACCTTACTTCAACGACACGCCGGAACATCGACAGGGAAATCGTGAGCCCCAGAAGATCGACAGCGCAGAAGACCGACGCGACGGGACCTAGAAGATCGACAAGCAGAAGACCGACCCGATGGATGAAAGCACCGACGCCGAGGATGCCGAAATGGGAAAAGGCTGTGTAAGTATGCGGTAGTGACGGACGTTAGGGTGCGAGTAAGGTAAGTGTGGATAGGGGTGGGTTAAGTGAGTTAGGGTTAGGGAGCGGGTCAGGTAAGTGTGCGGTAGTGATTGTGTTTGGGTTAGGGGCGGGATAAGTGAGTTAGGGTTAGGGAGCGGGTCAGGTAAGTGTGCGGTAGTGATTGTGTTTGGGTTAGGGCGGGATAAGTGAGTTAGGGTTAGGGAGCGGGTCAGGTAAGTGTGCGGTAGTGACGGACCTTAGGGTTAGGGTTTGGGTTACGGTTGTAGGTAGTTGTGTATGTGAAGTTTAGTGTGGGTTTGTAGGGATTTTGGTGTGCTTGTGTTGTGTATGTGTTTTTTGGACGGGGAATGTGTTTTGTTTGTTGATTGTGGTGTGTGAAGTGTATGAGGTTTCGTGTTTGTGTACCGTCGGTTATTTCGTTGTCGGGCATGTGGGATTTCGTGTTTTTGTACTGTCGGTTATGTGGTTTCGGTGATTGCGTTGTCGGTGTTTTGGTGTTTCGTTTATGTGAGGTAGAACCATATATATATATATATATATATATATATATATATACATGTATTATATATATATAGATATATATATATATATATATATAGATATATATATATATATATTTATACACACACACACACACACACACACACACACACACACACACACACACACACACACACACACACACACACACACATTGATACACCCACTGCAACTGTCCAATCAATAGAAAAGGGTAAATTTGCTATGGATATAAACTTTTCCACTGTGACCGTTACAACCTTGTTGGATATGGGCATCCTGATGCAATGTAAAAATTACCTCATGTTTACTGACAACCTGTTCTTTCTCAAAAAAACAGATATGGTATCTGAGAGATGTATTTATGCAGTATCGCTGGGGCAAAGTTCTCACCTTCTAATGTCAATAAGGCAGTTAGTATTAGACATGCTGCACCCCATCACACACAGGTCAAAGCAGACATATGCTGAGGCACTGAAATGTAACTTTTCAATATCACTAATACCTCCTAAACGAAGGACAGATAACAAATACCCTCAGCAACCCCAAATGCACTCTTTCAAAACAACAACCACATCAACACATAGAGCTACATCTCAGGCAGGCCCATCCTCTAG
The DNA here is from genome assembly GCF_019279795.1 of Protopterus annectens. NCBI lineage: Eukaryota > Metazoa > Chordata > Ceratodontiformes > Protopteridae > Protopterus > Protopterus annectens. The sequence continues at coordinate 1,300,643,844 of NC_056729.1, forward strand.
GCACATAAGGCACACCACCACACAATCCATCATTCTAGTCATTGGAGACTTCACTGTGAGACACACTGATGTCCCTGTCACCAAGCTGAGTAAGGAAAAAGGCACGGTCATTTGCTTATCAGAGGCTAGGATCCATCACATTATGCATGCAATCATGTCATTGGTCCAAAAGTAACATAAACTCAACATGTGAGTGATACAACTATATTAACATTCTTGCATCCATGCTCTCTCACTCACCAGTCAGTATGTATGACAAAGAGTTGGTTGTCAGCATGCACATCTCACCTCCTACTCCATCCAAACCCATATCACACCTACCTGCATATGCGGAGGTCGTCATTAGAAACACACCTAAACACTAGAGACTTCACAAACACAAACACAAGCATGCTACAAATAATACTTCCTCTGCAGAACACAACACACATAATAGATCTCGTACAGTGTCTCACCTGTCTAGCCCTTAAGGCAAAACACAAAACCAAACATATTAGTCACAGATGATTCCATAGTGAGGCACACAGATGTCCCTCTCACCAGGCTGGATAAGGAGAAGGTCACAGTCAGCTGTCTGTCAGTTGCCAGGATCCGCCATATCAGACATGCACTCACACCTGGTTGTTCTGAATGACTTGAGACCTACTTTTCTGGACCATATGAAGATAAACATGACTGAGCTCTCAGATTATGTGTAGCAGGTAGGTATGTCCCTAGCCATAATCAGCATTATACCTTCACCTGGGATGATGCCTCAATACAAATAGAAAATGACTGACTTCAACAATTGGCTTAGTTTCTGGTGTCATTAAAAGGGGATAAAGTATCTGTTAGCCTGGGATCATATGATCAATAGATGTTGATGCTTTGGAAGAGATGGTCTTCATCTGTCACCACTGGGATTTTGGCTACTGGTTAAGTATCTTGCCACCCCATAGTGCCTATTTTAGGCAGTGTCTCAAGGACAAAATTCCTGGCATGAAAACTCCATCTAAAAACAACCTCAAGGTTATGACACTAGGAAGCTAGGAATCTTAACATGAAGCTGCACTGACTGGAAGCAGTCCTCACCTTGCAAGACTTAGACATTTGTGCAGTCACAGACACCTGGTTCAACCCTGTAGAGAGCACCTCAACCATACTGGGCTACACCTCTTTCCACCTTCCACACGTTCAGACCACAAACTGAAGGAGTGAAAACTAAAGGAGGTGGTGTATCAATATTCCTTCAGATTGGTTAAACAGCATGATTCCCTGGAGATACTTCAGGTACAATTAACTGTTGGTAGGACACCTATTCAGGTCATTGCGAGCTACAGGACCCCCTCCATGAATCAGGATACCCACTCTGCCTAATTGGATCTACTTAAGTCTATCAAGATACAGCCTAACACCCTGGTTTTGGGAGACTTTAACTACCCATCCATTGACTAGGTAAATCTCCCATGCTCTAAGTCACTTGTCCAAAGGTTCCTCGACTTCATTAACTCCAATGCACTGGACCAGCTGGTTGGCACCCCCCACAAGGGGTGACAACATCCTGGGTCTGGTGCTTACCAACATGAGGGACCACTGTACCACCCTCACTGTGAGGGTTTCCCTAGTAAGATATGACCACAAATTAGTCTAATTCAAAGTAACTGTCACACATGACCCCCCCACCAGCAGCAACTAAACTAAAAAATTTCTTCAAAGCAGATTATAACCTCTTACAGGATGGTATAAATAGCTTTTCTGCACCTCCCCCTCAGATGGAACTGGTAACTATGTCGAGGTCTACACCAGTGCTTTGTACGAACACCTGTATAACTGCATTGAGTTGGCCATACCTGATAGGACCAAAACAAGCTCCTCAAGGAAGAGCAAACCAGCCTGATGGAGAAATGCTATTAACAGACTTTGCAATAAGAGGAAGAAATTGCTGTCTAAGTGTAAGACGGAATGAGCCCTAAACAGGAAATACTCCCTAGTCAGCTTAAACAAACAAATAATACTTCTTGTGAAGTCCTCCAAAGCAAACTACAGATCCAAATTAGTTTCCTCAATTAAGGACAACCATAATGCATTCTTTAGTTACATTTGTAACCTAAAAGGATGTGCACCAATCTGGTAGTTCTGAGCTAGTTTTATATCAGCGGATCCTGTTTGGCCATCCTGCAGACTAATGCAGCACCAGAAAAGAGAAAGAGAGACTTTTGGTTGACTGCAAGCACTTTCTGGCTTAAATTGCATGTTTTTGCTGTCTGTCAATCATTGTTGCTGTTTCTGCACTTCTCTAAAGCATCTAAATCTAATAGTTACTTTATTTTGTTGTATCTCTGCCATTTAAATTGTTTTTATTACTGTGCACTTGCCGTTTGTTAATTTAAAAGTTTTTAAATGCATTTGCTGTTTTTCGATTGCATTTAGGGTTTTAGGCAACACACTCAAGTGCCTTTTCTGAATACATCAACTGTTTAATTGCATTTTTCTGCCTGTTTTATTAAAAATAAACAAAAAAACTTCTCGTTTGCTCATTTCCAGACTTTTCTAAGCTAGTGTAGTCCAGATCTCAGGAATTGCTGGTTTCAAGACTTTATTTCTTGTGATCAGAGCTATTCCAGACCTTGCAATGCTAGAGGGAAGTCCTTCTGCTTGCCAGTGAGAGTGGTGAGCATTATACTGCCAAGCTAGCGCTAAAGGAGTGGTTTCAGCACTGAAATTGTAGCTTATTGGCCATTTGGGCTGATTTCTATCCCTTTCAACATTCTGGCATAAAAATGCGTGCTTGCATAATTTTGTGCATCAAGCAGCGCAACGGGGCTACGGTTAAACTATTCCCAGCGCCTGAGAGTCTGCTCTTCAAATGTTCCCTTAGAACTAGAAGAACTCTTATTAGAGCAGTAAAATCTGATTGCCTGTGACTAGCACTTGCTCTAAAACCTGCTGGAAAGCATTAGGAAGCCTTAAACGAATCCAAGCATTCAACTCTCCTTGCTAATAAGCTGTAATTAATTGCAAGCACTAAACAGTCTAAAATTGTAAAGTACCTTGCCAAGGGAAAGGAAAACAGCTCTTGTTCTTTACAAAAAGCACCAAAACCAGGCATGTTCAAGGGTCAGCTTCTGGTGATTTCTCCTTTCCACTTGGTGAATCTGGGTATACTGGGGCAATGCAGCAATTGCCTCATGTACACAGACAACCCTCTCCTACCACCCAACACCACAACCTGCAAGAGATGCACTTAAATAGCCAAACTGGAAGCAAAGCCCTCTCCAACCAAGATTGTGCTAGACAACCAATAGGAGAAGGATAACATCTGCACTGCACATCAAGCAACACATAGCATCTCAAAACACTCACCACCAACACCCACACATAGAAACACTAAACCCATATATGTGGAGGCTCTTAATATTAACCTGCCAAAAAACAAGGACCTCTGAAGCAAAAACTCAAACAACAATCACAACCAAAGTTTCAGATAGCTCACAACACCAGTGTGCCACTCAACAACAGCCCCTAAGGCAAGACAATCTTCCCAACACTTTATAGGTGACTCCATAGTCAGGCACACTGACATCCCACTCACCAGGCTGAACAAGGAGAGAATTACGGTCAGCTGCCTGTCGGGAGCCAGTATCTGCCACATAATGCATGCACTCAAGTCACTCCTCAACAAGTACAAATATGACTCTGTCATTGTCCATGTTGGAGTGAATGACTTGAGACGTACCTACCTGGACTACATGAAAAGAGACAGGGAGGAGCTCTCTGATCATGTAGCCCATTCAGGTATGACCCTAGCCCTGAGTTGCATCCTGCCTTCGCTCAGAATGATACCACAATATAAGGACAAAATGATTGACTTCAACAATTGGCTAAGCTTCTGGTGTCATTCAAAGAGGATCCAGTACCTGTATGCCTGGGACGGCATGATCGACAGACCACGATGCTTTGCCAGAGATGATCTGCAGCTGTCGCCCCTAGGATTCAGGTTACTGGTTAAGGCTCTTGCCACCCCTATAGTACCTTTTTTAGCAAGGCTCAAAGGACAAAACCACCACCATAACTGATACAAGCTTTCAAAAACTGAAGGTTATGCTACTCAATGCTAGAAGCCTTAACCTCAAAGTGCACTCTCTCGAGGCACTCCTGAAAATGGAGAACATCGATATCTGTGCAGTAACTGAGACCTGGTTCAAGGCTTCAGAGAGCACCCCTGCAATACCAGGCTACAACTCTTACCACACTTTTTGTCCACTAAACCAGGATCGAAAAACTAAAGGAGAAGGAGTGTCCATATTCACCAAGGATATCCACACCTCCAGGCTAGTTGCCCAACACAATGCATCTGAAATTCTCCAGGTGTAACTAACAGTAGGCAAGACTGCAATTCAAATTGTAGCTTGCTGCAGATCTCCCATCATGCCCCAACATTTTCACTATACCTTTCTAAACATAATGGAAAATATTAAGATTCAACCCCTCGACTTCATTAACTCCAAAGCACTGGACCAGCTGGTTGCCACCCCCACAAGGGGTGCCAACATCCTGGATCTGGTGCTTACCAACATGAGGGACCACTGTACCACCCTCACTGTGAGGGGTTTCCCCTAGTAAGATATGACCACAAATTAGTCACACATGACCCCCCACCAGCAGCAACTAAACTAAAAAACTTCTTCAAAGCAGATTATAACCTCTTACAGGATGGTATAAATAGCTTTTCTGCACCTCCCCCTCAGATGGAACTGGTAACTATGTCTAGTTCTACACCAGTGCTTTATACAAACACCTGTGTAACTGCATTGAGTTGGCCATACCTGATAGGACCAAAACAAGCTCCTCAAGGAAGAGCAAACCTGCCTGATGGAGAAATGCCATTAACAGACTTTGCAAGAATTTGCTGTCTAAGAGTAAGAGGGAGTGTTCTAAACTGGAAATACTCCCTCCTCTGATTAAACATACAAAGACTTCTTGTGAAGTCCTCCAAAGCAGACTACGGATCCAAATTAGTTTCCTCAATTAAAGACAATCATAACGCATTTAGTTACATTTATAACCTAAAAGGATGTGTACCATACTGGCAGTTAATGATACCACATATACTGAGCCTGTAAACATAGCTAACCTGTTAGTCCACAGGTTCTGTGAAAACCTCACTACTCTGTCCTCACAATGCGCACCCCATGACATCCCTACCACCTGTCCTCGACCTTCTATCTCTAAAGAGCAGGTCATAAATGGCCTCTTTAAGGTCAAAAACACAGCATCTATGGGACCTGATAACATCCCAAGTTGAGTCCTACTTGTACTCAAACAAGAATTAGCAACACCATTGGGTTCTCTTTTCAATTATAGTAAAAGCTCTGGCTTCATCCTAGCTTAATGGAAAACAGCCACCGTTATCCCCTTCCACAAAGGTGATGCTTCCACTGACCCCGGGGAACTGTAGACCTATTAGCCTGACTAGCCTTATCTGCAATGCCATGGAGCAAATCATCACGGACCTTTTCAACAAAGATATAGGTAATCTCCAAACACCTGACCCTACTCAGTTTGGATTTGTCAAAAGGAGATTATGCTTATTAAACCTGATGGACTTCTTTGAGACAGTCACCAAGGCCCAGGATGAGGGGAAATCTGAGCATACAGCCCAGCTAGACGTAACCAAGGCTTTTGACAATATCCCTTTCTCAGGCATGATTGACAAACTCATCCGGCTGGGTATTGACACTTATATCATTAGATGGGTCACTAGCTGGCTCACTGATAGAACCCATATAGTCAAAATAAGGGAATCAACCTCCAACAGCAGACCTGTAACCAGTGGTGTTCCATAGGGATCAGTCCTGAGACCTCTACTGTTTGGAATCTATTTCTCTGAACTACAACCTAAACTAAAGGCCTGTGGCTGGCAATGTTTGCTGATGATTGCAAACTGGGAATGGTCAAAGAATCTCCAAATGATGTCAACATCCTGCAAAAGGGTCTTACACAAACAAAGATTGGTGCCAAAGTCATGACCTTAAACTCAATGCAAAAAATGTATTGTCATCACTTTCAGTAAGTGCGATGTTCCTGCTAACTATCACATCAATAACACCCTAAATCTGCACTCAGTGGCAGGAAACCTGGGAACAGAGGTTGACAGCAACCTTACCTTTGCTCACCATGTCTCCAAAGTGATAAAAAGACCATTCTCTATTGCTCATATCATAAGTAAGGGCACTGCATGTGGAAAAAAAGAAGTTAGAACCTCTCTGTACTATTTCCTCATCAGGCCAATAATTGAATACAGCAACCTTTTTGATATGAACTTTTTCAAGCACCTGCAACAACTGGAGAGACCACAAAGGTTCCTTACAAGGAAAATTCAAGGTCTTCAGCATCTGTCCTGTGCAGATTGTCTGAAATCACTGTCACTTTATTCTGTTTCATACAGACTATGAAGAGGTGAGCTATGCCTTCCATATAAGACAATCTTTGACCCTGATTTATTGGAAATGCTGCATATCCACAAATTAATTGGTACACGAGTTACTCACTCTAAAGACCATAACCAGATATGTGACATTACTAGAACCTGCTGGAGGGACAAATTTCTCTCCCAGAGGTTAAAACTCCTCTGGAATGGACTCCAACTTCATGTCAACCAGAACACCTCATTGGCCCTCTTCTAATGCAATCTGGACGATTGGATGGGTAACTGTAAATTCACCCCTGGGGTTCCACCTGTGTCCCTCTTGGACAAGGGCAATTGGTGCTGACCATGAAAATAAGGATAGAACTTGGCTTGGCTTGTAAGGGCCCTAGGACCATTAGCCTAGTAGCTTCCTATGATCCTATGATATGACTCAGTCATAGTCCATGTAAGAGTACATGTCCTAAGACATACCTACCTAGAATATATTTAGAGACACATCTTGGTGCTCTCGGAATATGTGTCCCAGGCTGGTATGAGCCTAGCATTGAGCAGCATTTCATGTTCTCCAAGGATAATGCCACAATACGAATAAAGATTATTGACTTTAATAATTGGCTTAGTTTCTGGAGTTATTCTAAGGGGGTGCAATATTTAAAAGCATGGAAGAAGATGGTCAACAGAACTGGCTGCTTTGCCAGGGATGGTCTGCACATCACCCCTCTAGGCTTTTGAATATTAGCTAAAACATTTCCTTCCCCATAGTGCCATTTTTAGGCATTGCCAATCTGAAACTACTTCCAACATTGCAAGTTGAAACCAAGAACATTTGAAGATAATACTGCTAAATGCTAGGAGTCAAAACAAAAAATTCCATTCCCTAGAAGCTGTCTTCACCCTAGACAATACTGACATCTTTGCGGTCACTGACATGTGGTTTAAAGATGTGAAGAGCACACCAAAAGTGCAAGGTTATTATGCCTTCCACACATTTAGACCAGCTACTTCACAGGCAGGGACAAAAGGTGGAGGTGTCTCTGTGTACATCAAAACTAAATATACTTCAAGTCTGGTCAGATAGGATAATGCACTTGAGCTTCTCCATGTTCAAATCACCATAGGCAAAATCCAGTACTAATTCCAAGCAAGCTATGGGCCCCCCCTCTATGACCCAGGAAACCCATACCATGTATTTCAACTTATTAGAGACACTAACCATCCAACCCAATACTATATTCATGGGTGACTTTAATTACCTCACTATAAACTGGGAATCCTATACAGCTTCATAGGTTCATAGGTAGGTAGTAGGCTATTGGTCCTAGGGTATATGTAAGCCTAGCCAAAAAGGTACCATGTCTTCCGCCACTTAAGAAAATTATTTTCCTGTGCTCCTGTCCAGCAGAGCCACAGAGGTGATCTCCAGAGTGAATTTCTTATTTCTCATCCAATCATCAATATTTTTCTTGAAGAGTGCTAATGAGGAGCTTTGTTTGATATAGATAGGTAGTTTGTTCCAGAGTATGGGAAGTATCTGGGACAGGAATCTACCCCTCCAGCATGTTCTGTTTATTGTAGTGACAAGGTTTAGGTTCCAAGAGCGTGTAGCTCAGAGAGATTGGGATTTCTTTAAGTGGAGTATGTCCAACAGCTCTGGGTTTGACATAGCTTTGTATGCTAGGCAGAGATCACCTGTGAGTAGGTGATACGTGACGGAAAGAAGCTGGAGTTTTTTGAGGCGGTCTGCGTAGGCCATCTGTTTGAGGCCGGTAATCTTCTTTTTGAGGTACTTCTGTGGCCTTTCCAGTTGTTGTAGATGTCTTGTGAGGTACATACCAAAAGGGGCATTGTACTTTATAAGGGATCTAATGAGTGATAAGTAGAGGGGAACAATAACCTATTTTTTCCTGGATGAGAAACCTTTTGTGATGAGGTGTGCCAAGTAGAAGGATTTCCTGACTACTGTGGCGATGTGATTATCAGTGGAGAGACTACTGTCCACTTGTGTCCCAAGGTGTCTTATCACACTTTTGGTGTTAAGTAGACTACCACCTATGTGGTAGCTCATGGGTACAGAGTTTTTACCAAAGGGGATGACAATGCACTTTTTGGCATTGAGCTTGAGGCCATGGCTTTGACACCAGGCATCTGTCTCCGTGAGGCCTTTTTGTAGGATGTCCACATAGTTAGGAGTTTTGATTATGGCTCCTAGTTAGCAGTCATCTGCGAACTTCATTAGCCAAAGACCTTCTGTGTTAGCCTGTACTTCAGGAAAGTAGATACCAAACAGGAGAGGACCCAGGACTGAACTCTGTGGCACTCCACTTGTCACTGGTCTGAAGTCGGATTTGGAGTCTGCTACTTTCACAGTGTGGGTTCTGTATGACACCAAACATACAGAACAGAGATTCCTGGCTTTGGTAAACACAAATTCCCTGGACCAGATAGTTAATACACCAACCAGGGGTGCAACCATACTGGATCTGGTCCTCAGCAATATGAGAGAGTGATGCACACCCCCTATTGTTATGTCTTACCTGGTAAGGTCCAAACACAAAGTGGTCTCCTTTGAAGTAAAAATAAAACCTGGACCCTCAGCTAAACATGGAATACTCATGAAGTACTCTAAGGCTAACCTCCAGCAATTTCTTGATAACCTGGCAAAATTTTATCAGGACACCACGCCTATGCAGAAGTGTTCACAGAAACCCTATATGAGCATGTTAATAGCTGCATAGAGGCAGCCGTACTCACCAGGGAGAAGTACAGAACTAACCCAAAATCAAGCCACTGTAGTGGAATCATAGAATCAATAGGCTGTATAACAGAAGGAAGAAAATTACTGCAAAATGTAGGAAATGCAGCGCACACAGTAGGATAAAATCACTCTCATCAAACTAAACCAAAAAATCAGAGGACAAATAAAGTCTACCAAAGCCAAATTTGAGTTACGTTTGGCCTCCCAGGACAAGAACAACCACAAAGCATACTTTAGCCATGTCCACAACCTCAAAGGCAATACACAGTTGTGTGCAGACCTCATTATAAATGGAGCCACCTATAATGAGCCACAAGATATAGCAAATTTCCTGGCTGATAAATTCGGTGCAACTTTACCCCCCTTTCCCTTCAACCTTCTCTCAGGAAATACCATCAAATATAAGTCTCACTCCTATCAATAGTGAACAGGTCCTTAATTCTCTCTCTAATACCAAGTACACTGTATCAATGGGCCCAGGCATTATCCCAGGATGCCTTCTAAATAGCATGAAACATGACCTTTCAGGGTGTCTGGAATTACTATTTAACTGTAACCTACAAACAGGCTTTGTGTCTCACTAATAGAGAACAGCAACAGTCATCCCTCTGCACAAAGGTGGGCCATCTTCAGACCTTGGAAACTACAGACCCAGAAGTCTCACTAGTCTTATATGTAAAGCCATGGAAAGAATTAACATGGAAATAATCAATAGAGATACGGTACACCTCCAGACACTGGAACAAATCCTGTTTGGTTTCATCAAGGGCAGATCCCGCCTACCCAACCTGCTGTTCTTCTTTGAGAAGGTAACCAAAACAATGGATGAGGGAAAAATGGTTCACACTGCCTACCATGACCTGACAAGGCATTTTACACTCTACCCCAATCAGGCATTGGTGACAAACTCAGGAGGTTAGGGACAAACTCATATGTCACCTGGTGAATAGACGACTGGCTCACAGACAGGACCCAGTAACTGAGAACTGGAGAGTCCACCTCTACAAAAAACATGTGTTTGCATGCATTTGAGCTAGTTTTATATCGGCGTACCCTGTTTGGGCATCCTGCAGACTAATAGAGCACCAGAAAAGAGAAAGAAAGACTTTTGGTTGACTGCAAGTACTTTCTAGCTTAAACTGCTTGTTTTTGCTGCCTGTCGATCGTTTTTGCTGTTTCTGCACTTCTTTAAAGCATTTAAAGCTAATAGCTACTTTATTTTGTTGCATCTCTGCCATTTAAATCATTTTTATTATTGTGCACTTGCCGTTTGCTAATTTAAAAGTTTTTAACTGCATTTGCTCTTTTTTGATTGCATTTAGTGTTTTAGGCAACACACTCAAGTGTGCTTGCCTTTTCTGAGTATATCCACTGTTTAATTGCATTCTTCTGCCTGTTTTATAAAAAACAAACCTCTTGTTTGCTCGTTTCCTGCCTTTTCTTAGCTAGTGTAGTCCAGATCCCAGGCACTGCTGGTTTCAGGACTTTATTTCTTGTGATCAGAGCTATTCCAGACCTTGCTGTGTTAGAGGGAAGTCCTTCTGCTTGCCAGTGAAAGTGGTGAGCATAGTACTGCCAATCTAGTGCTAGAGGAGTGGTTTCAGCACAAACATTGTAGCTTATTGGCCATTTTGGTCTGATTTCTATCCCTTTCAACTTTCTGGCATAAAAACACATGTTTGCATGTGTTTGCGCTAGTTTTAGATTAGCGGATCCTGTTTCGGCATCCTGCAGACTAATACAGCAGGAGAAAAGAGAAAGAGAGACATTTGGTTGACTGCAAGTACTTTCTAGCTTAAATTTCTTGTTTTTGCTGTCTATCAATCATTTTTGCTGTTTCTGCACTTCTCTAAAGCATCTAAAGCTAATAGCTACTTTATTTTGTGCATCTCTGCCATTTAAATTGTTTATATTATTGTCCACTTACCGTTTGTTAAATTAAATGTTTTTAACTGCATTTTCTTTTTTTTTATTGCATTTAGTGTTTTAGGCAACACATTCAAGTGTGCATGCCTTTTCTGAGTATATCTACTGCTTAATTGCATTTTTCTGCCTGTTTTATCAAAAAAAAAACCTCGTTCCTGCCTATTCTAAGTTAGTACAGTCCAGATCCCAGGAATTGCTGGTTTCAGGACTTTATTTCTTGTGATCTGAGCTATTCCAGACCTTGCTGTGTTAGAGGGAAGTCCTTCTGCAGGCCAGTGAGAGTGGTGAGCATTGCACTGCCAATCTAGCACGAGAGGAGTGGTTTCAGCACTGAAATTGTAGTTTATTGGCCATTTTGGGCTGATTTCTATCCTTTTCAAATTTCTGGCATAAAAATGCGTGTTTCTGTGATTCTGTGTGTCGCACATATTGGCGGGGCTATGGTTAAACTATTCCTGGCACCAGAAATTCTGCTTTTCAGAATTTCCCTTAGAGCTAGCAGAACTCTTAGTAGAACACTAACATCTGATTTTCAGTGGCTAGCACTTCCTCTAAAACCTGCTGGAAAGCATTAGGAATCCTTAAATGAATCTAAGCACTCAACTCCCCTTGCTTATAAGGTGTAATTAATCGCAAGCGCTAAACAGCCTATAATTGTAAAGTAACTTGCCAAGGGAAGGGAAAACAGCTCTTGTACTTTTCAAATAGCACCAAACCAGGCATGTTCAAGGGATAGCCTCTGGTGATTTCACCTGTCCACCTGGTGAATCTGGGCATACTGGGCAATGCAGCAATTGCTTCATGTACACAGACAACCCTCTACTTCTTCCACCCAAAACCACACCCTGCAAAAGATGCACTTACATAGCCAAACTGGAAGCAAAGCTCTCTCCAATCAAGATTGTGTGTGACAACCAAGAGGAGAAGGTTAACACCTGCACTACACCTCAAGCAACACATAGCCTCTCAAAACCCTCACCACCAACACCCACACATAGAAACACTAAACCCACATATGCGGAGGGCCTTAATATTAACCTGCCTGGGAAAAAAGGACCTCCGAAGCAGAAACTCAAAGAAACACCAGTCACAACCAAAGTTTCACATAGCTCACAACACCAGTATGCCACCCAACAACAGCCTCTAAGGCAAGACAACATTCCCAACGCTTTAGTCATAGGTGACTCCATAGTCAAGCACACTGACATCCCACTCACCAGGCTGAACAAGGAAATAATTACCGTCAGCTGCCTGTCAGATGCCAGGATCCATCACATAACGCATGCACTCAAGTCACTCCACAACAAGTACAAATACGACTCTGTCATTGTCCATGTTGGAGTGAATGACTTGAGACATACCTCTCTGGACTACATGAAAAGAGATATGGAGGAGCTCCTGGATCATGTAGCCCAGGTAGGTGTGACCCTAGCCCTGAGTAGCATGCTGCCTTCACCCAGAATGATACCAGAATATAAGGACAAAATGATTGATTTCAACAATTGGCTAAGCTTCTGGTGTCATTCAAAGTGGATTCAGTACCTGTCTGCCTGGAATGACATGATCGACAGACCAAGATGCTTTGCCATAGATGGTCTGCACCTGTCACCCCTGGGATACAGGTTACTGGCTAAGGATCTTGACACCCCTATAGTGCCTTTTTTAGGCAAGGCTCAAAGGACAAAACTGCCACCATAACTGATACAAGCTTGCAAAAACTGAAGGTTATGCTGCTCAATGCTAGAAGTCTTAACCTCAAAATACACTCTCTCGAGGCACTCCTGAAAATGGAGAACATTGATATCTGTGCAGTAACTGTGAACTTGTTCAAGGCTCCAAAGAGCACCCCTGCAATACCAGGCTTCAACTCTTACCACACTTTTCGGCCACTAAACCAGGATCGAAACACTAAAGATGGAGGAGTGCCCATATTCACCAAGGATATCCATACCTCAAGGCTAGTTGCCAAACACAATGCATCTGAAATTCTCCAGGTGCAACTAACACTAGGCTAGACTGCAATTCAAATTGTAGTTTTCTACAGATCTCCCACCATGCCCCAAGATTTTCACTATACCTTTCTAAACATAATGGAAATAATTAAGATTCAACTAAACACTCTAATACTGGGTGATTTCAACTACCCTGCCATTAACTGGCAAAACTACTCATGTACCAATACCTTTGCCAAACGTTTTGTGGAATTCATAAACTCCAACACCCTGGATTAACTCATCCATTGTCCCACCAGGGGCACAAATATCCTAGACCTGGTCATTATCAACATGGGAAATCGCTCCACACCAGTGGTCACCTCCTCATTGGTTATGTCTGACCATAAGCTAATCACCTTTGACATCCATATCCCACCACCACCCCCTAAACTACTCAAGTCAGAAGTGACAAACTTCAGGGCACCCATGCAGCCAGGAACTGAAAGTTCGACTGCTGAATTCTACACTAAAGCACTGTATGAGCACATACAGTCATGCATGAATCGTGCCATCCCAAATTGAACCAAGATGGTCTCCTCCAAAAAAAAGAAGCCAATCTTGTGGTCCCCTACCATAAAAAAACTATACAACAGAAGGAAGAAACTCTTGCAGAAAAAAGGAAAATTTCAGGCTGCAAAAAACTCCCTTACTAGCCTCAGTAAGAAACTGAGATCCCTCATAAAATCCTCCAAAGCTAGTTACGAAAATAAAATCCCCAAAGATTCCAAAGACAACCACAAGGAGTTCTATAGCTATGTCAGGAATCTAAATGGCAATATTCAAATCTGTTCTGAGATACAACAGAATGGCATTAAATATACTGATCCCAAAGACATTGCCAATATCCTGGCAGATCGATTCAGTGCCAACTTCACCCCCCTTTCACCCTCTAAAGGGCCCATCTCAATACCAAAAGATTGCCAAATTCCAGTGATCATGGCCACACAGGTAAAATCCACACTTTCCAAAGCTAAGAATACAGCTTCCATGGGACTGGATGGCAATCTGGGCTGTGTATTACATGAACTACAGGATGAGCTGGCACCTCACCTAAGTGTCATGTTTAATCACCGCCTCACCTCAGGCTTCATGCCCAGTGAGTGGCGCACAGCTACAGTCATACCACTCCACAAGGGGGAAACCACCTTGGGTCCTGGGAACTACTGCCCCATCAGTCTGATGAGCCTGATCTGCAAGTTATAAACAAAGACATTGGCAACCTTCAAACACTGGATCCCACCCAGTTTGGGTGCATGAAGGGCCGATTGTGTCTCCTGAACCTGATTGACTTCTTTGAATCAGTCTCCAGAGCCATGGGCGAGGGTAAGGCGATCCATGTAGCCTATCTGGACCTTGCAAAGCCCTTTGACACCATCTCCCACTCTGGAATCATAGATAAACTTACTAAGCTGGGCATTAATCCCTACATCACTTGATGGGTTGCAAACTGGCTTACTGACAGAACCCATACTGTAAAAGTAGCCGACTCCAAATCCAGCTCCAGACAAGTGACAAGCAAAGTGCCTCAGGGTTTGGTTCTGGGAGGGACCGCTCTTGTTTGGCATCTACTTCTCCAAGGTACAAGTCAACACTAAGGGTCTGTGGCTAACAAAGTTTGCAGATAACTGCAAACTGGGAGCCATTACTGAATCCCCAAAAGACGTGGATATTCTTCAAAAGGGCCTTACAGAAACAAGTGCTTGGTGCCAGAGCCATGGGCTCAAGCTCAATGCCAAGAAGTGTATAGTTATCCCCTTTTGGAAAAAACATGTACCCATGAATTACCATATAGGTGGCAGCACACGAAACACCGAAAGTATGATAAGAGACCTGTTAACACAGGTGGACAGTGGTCTCAACTTTGATAACCATATCGCCACAACAATTAGGAAATCCTTCTATGTGGTACACCTCATCACAAAGGGCTTTTCATCCAGAAAAAAAGAGGTCATTGTCCCACTGTACTCATCCCTTATTAGACCCATCATTGAGTACAATGCCCCATTTGGTATGTACCTCACTAGACATCTGCAGCAACTGGAAAGGCCGCACAAGTACCTCACTAAAAGAATCACAGGTCTAAAGCAGATGCCCCATGCTGACCAACTAAAAATCTCCAGCTACAATCTGTCTCATATCAGCTACTCAGAGGTGATCTCTGCTTAACATACAAGGCCATGCCAAGCCCAGAGCTGCTGGACATGATACACTTAATGAAATCCCAATCCCTCAGAGCTACATGCTCCGGGGACCTAAACCTTGTCATCACAATGAACAAGACATGCTGGAGAGATAGGTTCCTGACCCAGAGAGGCTACCCATACTCTGGAATAGACTTCCTATACATGTCAGACAGAGTGCCTCTTTGGCCCTCTTCAAAAGGAACCTTGATGATTGGATGGGTGATAGGAAATTTACCCTGGGGATCACATCAATAGCTCTGCTAGACAGGGGTCCAGGGAAGTAATATTCTGTTATAAATACCAGGGAACTATTATGGCTAGGCTTGTATAGGCACTAGGGCCAATAGTCTAGTATCTACCTATGAACCTACGAACAAAGAGGCCAGTCACAAAAGAAGATAAGGGGTAGGGTGAGAGAAGAAAGGAGAACATTAGTAACTTCACAGGTAGTATAACAAAATTTACTATAAATAAGTACTTTTAGATATGTTAGATTTTACTTGTTACACTACTGACTGCTATGATATTTATTATTTGAAATATTACCCTGTTCCTTATACACACACTATAGTTCAGATCATATTGCACCCAACAATCATACAATTTTGCTTATATTGGATATATGATGTTTCATGTACCTACCTGACAACCTTTTAGAATGAGACATTATAGTCCAAGCCATACATAATGGTGGAACAAAGGCAAAACAACAGGGAACATTCTTACATAGTCTGCTTTTACAATAGTAACAAGGTGTTCAGATAACAGATTTGCCATTAAAATACATTTACAGAGATGTCTAATATTTGTAATTCAGAGGGCTGACACTTTTTCTGACAATGATCCTCATCAATGTGGCAGAGACTGGCCAGTAAAACAGGATCTTATACCAAACAAGACCAGACATGTGGGCAATATTCAGTACATTGTGCAAAATTTGTGACAGTTGAGAGGTGTGTCAATGTACATTGATTACATTTGACAGCTGGACATTCAGGGCACAGGTCTATGGGTGTGCACATAACATACAAGCATGGGTATGCTTTATTGATGATATTCTAAAACAGTATTGAAAACAGCATAATTTTTCATTTGGCTGGTGTGGGATTAGAACCTACAAGCAATGACTACAGTAATACTGAACATTTTATATGAAATACAGCATTATCACAGAACTGTCTCCTTTTACACTTTATTAATTCATGTTGTTTCAAATTTTGCATTTACACAGATGGATAACTGCCAAGGACTTCTGTCAAAATACATGTTTACCCTAATCAGTTATTGACTGCAATGTCTGACAATGAGCGAACCACAATAATCACTCTTAATCTGTGTATTTCGCAACATTAACTAATGGTTGGAAGCTATGCTACACAGTACTGCATGCTTACTTGCTTTAACTTGCTTTTACAGTTCAGATATGCACTGACACATTAACAAAAGTCTGTGATGTCCCAGGTATTTTATTCATGACTGTTAAGACTGCAATATCTGTATTTTTTATTTTATTATTAAGTTATGCATTCCTTTGTTATGTTATTGATTTTCTTGCATACCACGCACTTCTCCCATCTTAGCCAAATACCTTGTATGGGACCGCATGTTGCAAGCCCTATCTTCTACAGCTGTGGTAAGAGAGGCATACCACTATGCATAGCAGTTTTGCACAGATTCAGCTTGTATATTTATAAATTACTAGAAAACTTACTTACATATCTGTGGGGTGTTCCCAGCCTGTGCCTCTTGGATCCACTTATCCAAAGTACCCCTTTTCCATCCATGGAGGTTGTCATAATGGTGACTACACTGCAGACAAGTGCAGGGATACCAGCTGCACTGGTCATGTCCCTGACCAAACTATCCCAGGCTTCAGACTTTCATTTTGAGCCAAGACAGTTCTCCTGCAGCAGTCAGGGTCCATGGTGCTGTTCCAGGAGTCCAATAAAAATCCTAGACTTGTGAACACACCAACTGTGTGCCTGAAAGTGCACTCCTTCTCCCACAACAGCCATAGCCACACTCAAGATCAGACTCCAAGGAATACTGTGCAATTCCAGCCAATTGCCCTTCAAATAGGATGCATTCCCACCATTGTGTATCATCCTGAAACTTTCAAAAACACGCTGCATCAGTTAGCATCACGCAAACATCAGAAACCCTGTTTAAGCAATGATGAGCAATGCGCAAACAAGGAAAAAACATTACTCATGTTTAAGTGATGCTTAACATTGTGCAGCTTTTTTAAATAAAACAATAATTGAATTTAAAGTTTATGGATATTTCAGTGACATAACACTATTTCACAGCAGTATATTTAAAAGGTATCACTGCCCAGGACCTAGTACACTATAAGTAATCACTCAACCTGTCTTGCCACAAGAGTAATAAAGGGAACTCATGTATCTTCACATATACTGCGAAGGTGCTACTGTAAGCATAGCGCACCTTCGCTGCACAGGTTTGGGACAATTGAAAGCATCCGGTTTCTATTTTTAGATGTCTGGTGCATGTCTGATTCATGTGTTTGCACAGCTAAGATTAGCTAAATTACACAGCTCATCATGCAAACATGCACATAAGAGGAAGAAAAAATTATTGAATGTATCATGTTTCTATTTTTAGATGTCTGGTGCATGTCTGATGTGTGGGTGCACAGAGCTAAGCATAGCTAAATCCCATGGTTCATCATGTAAATATGCACATAAAAGTAAAACAAAATAATACATATAAATTAGTGACATAATTGCATACACAGCTCTGGTATTATTTCTTATAAACCTTTTGGTCAGGTTAACCATGTTGACATGTATGTCGGTGGAAGTGCTGTCGGTGTTACACGGATTCAGTATCTGTGTTCTGTGAGGTTTCATGCCACAAAACCTCCCTTAGTCATGCTGTACCATTAATATGCATGGCGCGCTGCCGAGGGATGATCATGGTCATGTACATGGATACATTCCATGTAGGCAGTACACAAAACCTCTATGGACTTTATTGAATCCTGGGTTCTGTCTGCTTTGGCAGCAGAATATTCTGTTATTTCTTATCACTATATATTACTAGAAGTATTGTCAATATTTTGAATGACTTTGTATTGATTTACTTAATACTTCTGCAAAGTGTCTTGCTACTTATAGTTCATACTGTATTCTTGATCACAATTTATCCTAGCAATATTTTGTGCATTTATTTCAATTTGTTGTATTTTATCTGTTGTGGGGATTTTCTTCCCCTGTATACAATTACTTATTAGCTATTGTAAAATGTCTTTATGTGTGTTTTGTGGAGTCTTTCTCTACAAATCATTGTAAAATATTTAATCTGTTGTGGGGCTTTTCTCCCCTTGCATATAATTACTCATCAACTACTGTTTAAATGTTTTGAATCGGTTGTGGAGCTTTTCTCCCCAGCCCTCCACTGAAAATGGGCCATTGGCTGTGTGAGATGTTCCTGGTTACCAAAGAATTAATAAATAAATAAAGTAATTAATTAATTAATTTGTTTATTTAAAAATTTATTTAAATTAATTTAAAAATATTCATATCAGCACTGACTTCGTATCAGAAGATTGTAGGTTCCAATCCTACCATGGTCACAAAACAAGTAACATAGTCAACACTCTTGTGGCAACAGGTGTAATTGCAGGACTACCATAGACATGGTCCTGGGTTCAAATGCAGTTGGGTTGGTATAATAACTAAGATGTCTGACTCCCAAGCACAAGGTGCAGTGTTTGATTCTCAGCTTTGGGAAAAAATGTTGCTAGTCTTATTAAGAAAGATAGCCTAGAAATTAGCAGCAACAATACCTGGGAAATTAAATGTCCTAGTTTTGAGACACATTCTTTAATTTTTGCTGTAGACTGCTATCCTGCACATATTGATTGTCTTATATACAAAGCTGCACTGCTATCTAATCTCCAGTTCTCAAAATTGTTGTCTAATGTGTATACACTTCCATCCTCACAATTGTGGAGTCATACATATTGACATTCGTCCATTCATAGCCTCTATTCATAGAATTCACTCTCACTCCCAGATACAAAGTCAAGCCATTCAAGTTCACAACCTATTTATAAACACATACCCATTTGATCATACATAGCCAAAGTTGACATTACTCACTCACTCACTCACTCACTCACTCACTCACTCACTCACTCACTCACTCTCTTGTAGACTATTAAATCAATGTTGTAATAAGACGTAGTAAGAGCTGTGTCAGCCAGATTTTCCAAATGTAATTGTAACATACAAGCTGGCAACTGGAGCATAGTTAAAATAACACATATTTAATTTACTTAGAACAAACTAACTCGCAAAGGTAAAGTAGCAGAGGATATCTTGGACAGACACAGTTAAACCTGAATGTACATCCTACAACTTAATTTACTATGATGTCTTGATCATCAGTACATTAAACACTGATGTTACTGTAAAGAGTGACACACTGGTAAAAGTGACAAAAAAAAACAGCTGCAAGAGATGTGGAATGTTATTTATTTATTTGTTTATTTTATTTATTACTAAACAGGTTTATCAAGATAAACTCTATCATCAGCAGCATACTTGTTTTGCAACAATATTTTATCTTACTGAAAATGATCTACATTTTTTTAGGATGCAGCAAAAAACTACAAAAACTGTACAGCTCCTGGAACTATGGAATCAGGCTGATATGGATGATTAACTTCCCAGTGCTTATGAAAATATCTTATTTGTTAGTTTTGCAACCCTGCATACTATTAGCTGTATCTGTTTTATAAGAGATAACATGAAAGTTATATTATTTGGCAACTTCTGACATATTAAGTGATGCACCATACTTTTCTTGCATCCAAATTCATTTTTATATGCTACCCCTTTTGTTTATTATGTTGGTTTTATTTATTATGATAGTAATTTTGATTTTCTAAGCACAGGCACATTTCTAAACATGCAGCTTTCTGTATGTGTCCTTGTGCCTATTACTGTCTACAGGAAGACAACAAGTGGTACATTACCACCTGCTGAACCTATGAATCTGCTAACAGGGAAGACAAGACATGACGGTTGATCCACCCATCTCCTTATTATATTCTAAGTGCATAGTCTTTTGTGTGCAATTCTCCAGTTAGCATTCTTTATTCCTTTCCAGCATCAGATGAAACAACTTAGCAAAGAATTTATATTAAAACAATCTATTATCCTGACAGTTAGTATAGAAGATTTGCTAATGAGCTTCATCCACTAATTGTCATTTTTATTTTTCTTTCAGTCTCCATTTGTATGCTTTGATGCTGAATTCGCAAACAGATGTTGGTGTTTCATCAAATTAAGCCCTAAAGATGTAGGGCTTTATTTACAGAAAGGGGTTTGCAGCACAGCAGAGCCTGCATTTATTAAATACATAGATCAAAAGATTTTAAAAAGCTCTAAAATACACCACACAGCAACTATGACCCCGAGGCTTCAGGGGGCCTGAGTCCCCAACACCTCTTGGCTTAATTCAGTCCTTGTTTTCATGCACTATGATGTCATACATTTGGCCACACATGAATGCCACATCTTGGACATTTGATATGTCTGCAGTCTTACTGATATATTTATTGGTTGCAGCTTACAGCTTATGCATGTACTTTTATAATTTGTTTGGTGAAGATGACGGTACTCAGTCTGATATCCTTATTTAATTAACATGTTAATTATGGATGTATTTTTCTAAGAATGTTCCAGTGCTGGAGTTCATTTATAAAAATACAACAGCAGCAGACCAAAACAACAGAGAAAATATAACCAACACTAGTCACATTTCTGTGAACAAGCCACGGTGGTACAGCAGTGGCATTGTTACCTCACAGCAAGAGGTTCTCCTGTTCGATTCTCTGCTGGAGTGCCTTCTGTGTGGAGTCTGCATGTCCTCCCCGTGGTCGAGTGGGCTCCGAAAGACGTGTGAATGGGTGCGCCTTCACTGAAGTTTGGGCATCGGTCTGGCAACTCGGCACAATAAAAATCGACTGCCAATCATTAGTGGACCGGAGTGCCACTGTGGCGACCCCTAACCGGGAAAAGACAAACAACAAGTCAGGTTTCTGTGAAATATACTATTATTTTTAATTTTCCATTAAAGGGGACAATCACAGGACATAAGACTTAAAATGCTGACGCAGCATATGCAAGTCTTCTATACACAATTGTGGCAACAAGTAAGTGTCATAAATTGCAATTATGAAACACAGTAGGTCTGATACTCAACAAGCGCTACATTCCAAAATAATTTACACTTGGTGCAAAGTACTGCTTCAAGGATATAAAGACTGTCATAATGGCTCAGATTCTAAAATCAGCCTTGCAGGTGCTGATTTGCAAACAAGTCTCTGAAACCAGATCTATAAATTGTTCATGCAGACCAGCAGACACTAAGGTGATATATAATAAGGTTATGTATAAAAAAAAAAAACACATTCATGAAAGAGATAACCATCTTGTTGACTAGCAGGAGATAACCAACATGTCCTGGGGCTATGTGCAGTCATCAAATGAGAAATCCATTGAACCTCTGTTCATCAAACTTAAAACATTGAACATTCACTTCAGTAAAAGTTCAGTCATCGAATAGTTTGCCCATGAAACACAGTTGGTTGGCCAGCATTAGGAAATGTGCCCATTTTCCTGCTGTAGTGCGATCTTGGTGTTGGTATATATATATATATATATATATATATATATATATATATATATATATATATATATATAAGCAGGGGTGTATGGGGGGCATAGTTCCCACCTGTATGGGTTTGAGATACTGGGTGTGAGTTTCGGTATTCATGTTGGTCTACTGTTTCTTTTCCCTGGGTAAAATATTCCATGATGGAACATTCACTGATGGGTACGTTCAATGTTTTAAGTTCGATCTACAAAGGTTTGATGGATTTCTCATTCAATGACTGAACATAGACTCCATGTCCTTTCCCATCATAACATAAATCCTTCTGTTTTCAAAGGAGTGCTGATCACATGTACAATAGGCAAACCATGCAAAAGTGACAATCCCCACTGGATATTTTGTACAGATTGTAATCAACAGTTAGGTGTAATATATGGGTCCATATCACCACATCAAAATGCAAATTCTTCAAATATGAAAACATCGACACATACAGGGTGAAATACAAAAGTACAAATGGCCACGTCTGCTAATTTTTTCCCCAGGGAAAAAAAATCGCTTGGCCATTATTGTGAATTTGCCCTTTTCTGGACTGTAGAGCGATCTCGGAGTTTGTATATTTAGTTGGGGGGATATAGGGGGGCAAAGCCCCCCACTTCATTAGGTTTGAGAGTTTGTTTTGGTGTTGGTCGGCCGAGGGAATTTTTTCCCTGGGAAAAAATTTGTAGAAGTGGCCGTTCGTACTTTTGTATTTTGCTCTTTATTTGTCGATGTTTATGTATTCAGAGAATTTGCATTTCGATGTAGTTATATAGACCCGTAATATATACATAAGCATATATGTAGCATATATTTAGATGAGTCCACTTCACATGACTGAAAGCTCAAAATACTGAAATTCATTTGACTGAGTCCGCAATCCTGAATGTTCAAAATACTGAAAACTTATTTGACTGAATTTTAGAATATTGAAAGCTGACAATGCTGAATTGAAAAATACAAAATGGCAGTGTGACCAGTACTATATGGTAAGTAAAGGGTATATGCCCTTTTTCCCACTGTAGTGAGATCCTGGGTTTAGTATATATAGCTTCAGGAGTGTGGGGGAGCGTAGCCCGCCACCTAGTTTAGTTTTATATCATCTGGTGTCTGTTAATAAGGTAAGTAAGTAGTTTTTCATTTTGGAAAGAGTTAGTCATTGGTGTTGTAAGTGTGCATTTTTTTCTTTTGTAGTTTTCATTTGGTGAGATGAATTGTTGGTGATATTTGCACAGTTTATTTGGTATTGTGAACCTAGGTTTTGTGAATGTTAATGTTATTTGTGATGAAATGTTTGGTATTCACAGATCTGTGAATTTTTTGTTATGTTAAGCAATTCATAGGTGAAGGGAAAAACATGTCATGTCTATGGCTTAACATTTTGTATTTTTCAGTGCATCATTGTCAACTTTCAGTATTATGAAATTCAGTCAAATGAGTTTTCAGTATTTTGAACATTCAGGATTGTGGATGCAGTCAAATGAATTTCAGTATTTTGAGTTTTCAGTCATGTGAAGTGGACCTATTTAGATATGTTCTAAAGAACAGGCTCATAATAAAGAGTCTAAGCACATGGTCTCAGTCATGAACTAGTACCATTTCAAAGATATTTATTTTTACCCATATGATAATCTAATCTTGCACAATGGTTATATTCCTAGCTGTTCTTATATGGAATGGTACACTAATGTATTTAAAAAAAATGAAACTGATGAGAAATCTTACTTGTTACTATATTAACAACAATTCATTGTGTTTGATAACTGCTGCCATATTAATCCATTCAATTTATTTGAGATGAAACTATCTACCTCACTGAAATACAGAAGAATTATATTTTCACAAAATAATCTTAACTATAACAGTAATAATTCTTATAAATCTTGGTCATTTTTTCATTTATGTCAACAGTGTTGATCACCTGCAGTTACATCCAGCTGAAGCCTCTAGGTGTCAAATGTTGCTTGTTCATATTTGCATTAATCATTCCAAAAACATGCTGCATACAAAGTATTAAAATATTTCATCTTAAAGCTTATATAATGGCAAACATAGCTATAGTGATATTTAACTATTGAATTTTTGTTTATATAACATTTATTAATATTATCATACATTTCATGTTTTTTTAAATATCTTGGCCACCAGTTAACACAAACAGCTTATAATGACATATGAAAGGTCTCAGCTTTATGAACAATATGTTGCTGATTGCATGCATGTAACTTTGGTTGCTAATATAGTGTACATTGTTTACAAAATATTAAAGAATGGGTGACCTGCTCATTGGCACCCTAATTGGAGAACAAACATTCTCCAGCAGGGTGTTAGTCTACAGGTAATGACCACGGAAAAATGAGACCACTGCTTCACTACAGTGTATTAAGCTGAGATGGATCTCCAGAAAGAAAAGCTAATGACCCACATTATTTTATGCTTGTTAAGCAGCATTTTTGCTGTTAAGTGAAATAAAAAAAAAAATGCATATTTATGTGTTTATGTCTGTGTATATGAGTATAAGCAGGCAAGAAATTAAGAGTGAGATCACTGTAGCAATTACTTTATACACACTAAGTAGCAGTTTTGCTGTTTAGTGAGTAAAAGTAAATGAAACATAAAAAAGAAAAAAGTGTGTGTGCATGAGTATGTATGTATATATCTGTGCATTTATGTTTCTGTTTGCATGTGTGAGTGTATGCGTGCTTGCATACATGAAAGTGGAAGTTTATGCATGTGTGTGTGTGTGTGTGTGTGTGTGTGTGTGTGTGTGTGTGTGTGTGTGAGTGAGAGAGAGAGAAAGCATGAGATCGACTGACCACTGGCAGCAGCAATAAAGAGGTTTGAATAACTCTAGACCTCTTAGTTCAAGAAATCTGGATAAAGCCTAAAATAAAGCAGGGACAAGGATTGAAAAATAAGAACTGATTTTAAATATTGCTCTTACAAAATTACAAAGTTGCTTAAATAACAGGATTTGTGTTAACATACATTTTCTTATGCAACTAAAGTCTGAAACTCAAAAGTTTGACATTTTTTAGTTAGTGACTTCAATCCCCAATGAATGGCAGCAAACCAAACATATTCGGATTAAGGGACAAAAACTAAAATAAATATCTGGATAATTTTTGAAAATGTTATATTTTGGATATAAAATACTTCCTCAAATATTATTTACATATACTCCAGCAAATTTTAAGCTGAGGAACTATTTTACTTAAAAAATAATAAAAAATATAATAATTAAAAAAATAAGTAAAAGACAAGAATTTTGCAGACAGCCCATTCTCTAAGCTCAATAATGCTCTAAAGTGTGTATATTACTGTGTAAATAACACCCTTGGGTGGGCATTATTTACACAGTGACACCACTATGTTAGACATTTTTGCTTGGTTACAAAATTAAAAGTTACTGTGTTTACTGTGACCTATAAAATTCAATTTAAGATCTGGAACTTAAAGAATACTACCACTATAAAATAGCCTGTGAAATGAGTTTACCAATTACACATCTTTAGTAACCCCTATGCTTCCAGAGATATGAACATTTGTTTGAAATTTGAGGATGTAATTTGATTCTTTCAGAAAGCTTAGGCTCAGCCCATTGGAAATTGCAGTGCAAATTTCCAGACACACCTCTCAAAGTCTTAGAGCAAAAAATCTGGGGAAAGCCATAAATAATGAGGGGACAAGGGGCCAGAAATAGGGACACATTTTAAATATGGCTCTTACAAACTTAGAAAATTGATAGAATAACAGGTTTTGAATTAGCATGTATTTTCTGAAGGGTATGAAGTCTTAAATTCAAATGTCTGCCATTATTTGCCAACTTCAACCTTCAATGATTTGCAGAGATTTTCCAGAAAACCTCAATTTTATGTGAAATAGACCAAAAATATGAGGCAAAAATCTGGACATTTTGTGAAAATCTGTACAGTTGAGAGATATCATTTCTAGACCTCCATTGTAGGGAATGAGTTAAACTAAATTTTTTAACTAACTTTTGCTGTTAAATATATTTTCATATATATATATAAAATATGATATGACTTGTCATTGTGGTAATTAGAAAACTAAATAGATCATAGCGTTATACTTTATTTTTTTCAACATATGATTTATGGAAACTATACAAGATTAACCTTTTTCTTCATGAGGCAGTTGCTTTGCTTAGGTTTTGCTTTGTCCTGAAGAGCGTGTTTTATTTTATTTCAGAGGAATTGAGTATTATTATTAATTCAGTTCAGCTGAAGTTGTTTTTTGTAAGCTAAGAGGAATTAATTTGGTTAGAATAGTACTGTACCATCAACAGAGAGTAAAAGGGGGAGATGAAGGAGACCGAGAGGCAGCTTGCTGGTAAATATGGAGAAAAGGAGCGAGGCAATAATGAACGCTTACGGAGTGCATTGCTTCAGACTGACCAGTGGAGAGAGAGAGGGAGAGAGGGGAAAGAATTTTAACATGGAAATGATGATTAGACAGATAACTTTGGAACCAATGTAGGGCATCTGGGCTAATGCTGTTATCAAGCTGATGGTGAAAATGTAGATTATGGTCTACTAAACTGAATGACTTTATCAAGTCAATAAAAACAGCACTCTATGTAAGTTGTCTTTTGTCTATCCTGAGTAAGGCCCCAGGGCTGTTGGAGTGCTCTGACCAGTCCAAACTCCATGTTGTGAGTTAGTCAGAAAGTTATAGTCTTATGTATAGTTTATTAATTGGGTGTCAATAGTTTATTTGTAGATTTTTTCCAGGGTGAGAAAGTTAGACACTGAATAGTAGCATGAGAGTTTCATGGGGTTGGCTTGTTTTGGGAATGTATTTGTTAAGGTGATTTTCCATTTTCTGTTTGTCTGGCATGGTGTTTTGTGTTAGGCATATATTGAATAGATACAGGAGAGCTGATATTTTTTATCCCTGCAGTAGTAGATGGACTAGGGGTAGATGCTGTCTTATCTTGGAAAACTGTCAAATGTTAGGTTTTCAAGCACTGGCATTCTGTCTGTTATTTTAATAGTTATGTAGAAAAACTGGAGAATGCATGGGAAGGTTCTAGAGCTGGGTGTATGTTTCTTTGGGTCTATATTATGTCCTCGAAGAGGCATTCCATCGAACTCCTGTTCATTGACCCTAAAATCATGAGCTGTCATAACAGTGAGCAGCCACATCAGCGATTTCTTTCCCCTGGGAAAGAAATCGCTTGGCCATCCTTGTTAGTTTGCAGTTTTCCCCAATGTAGTGTGATCTCAGAGTTTGTATATTTAGTTAGGGGGATGTGGGGGATATGAGAGTGAAGCCCCCTGGTTTGTAATGTTTGTAGTGATGTGTTCTTGTTTTTAGGGCAAGCGATTTCTTTGCCAGGGAAAGAAATCACTGATGTGGCTGTTCGCTGTTATGACAGTTCACATTTTAAGGGTCAATGAAGAGGCATTCAATGGAATGCCTCTTCAAGGATATAATATAGATCTGATTTTTCTGGTCACATGGGCTGTGGGTAGATATAGCAAGACTCCATTCAGTTCAATAGCTTTCCATTGCAATATACTGAATTGGGCAATGGTATTGGGCTAGAAGGCAGGATGAAATTCACCAGCCTTTAGTCTAAAATAATTGTTACCAAAAGAAGACAATTTAAACTCTAAAGCTGAAACATCTCTTTATTAGCTAAGTTATATAAACATTGTGATGCAAAACCGAAAAGAGTAACCATTATTATTAGTAAGATCCATCTATCCATCCACAGCCCCCCAAGTTTTGCACATGGGATCGGGGTGTCACTTCAAAAGTGACAATCATCTAGAGCCAAGATTTATACCACCAGTTGGCTAGTCCTGATGCAGTATATTATTAAGATGTAGGTTAAATAATTTCCTGCAGGTATTTGAAACTGAAGCAGTTCTCAGACAGAGAATGTTGAAGCACAAAACATGTAACTCTTGATCAGAAAATTAGATAAGAACATTGCAGGAACTGATGTGGAAAACAAAAGTTTCACACATTCTGGGTTACATGTTAACTCAAATAAAGAAAAATAATTAGGACCACAGCAAACATGTTCCTTAGAATAAGCAGCTATATAGAATTGTATCAAAGAAAATGTTAGACTGGAAATGTGCAGGTCATATATAATGTTTAGTATGATGGTTCTTAGGTAAACAACAATCGACTTAGCAATTTATTGCTATCATATCCTTTGCAAAATTTTGTCATGTGGTCCCATTAATTAGAATATTTGTTCATATATGACAGAAATGTGTTGGAAAAGTTTCATGAATACAAACAACATGGTTGATACTTGTTTCAATTCTAAACCAGTTGTTAGTTACAACTGTATCACTCATGTTGATATTAATCATATTAAGAGACCTCCTTCTTTGAAAATATAGTTCAGAGGTGTACATAAAAGACACTGACATTATTTGCAATTTATGAAATATTGGAATTAATGTGACTTTTATAAAGACACTTAAAATATGAGACAGAACACTTTTGATTGAATTAAAATACCTAAAATTATATAATAAATCACTCACTGCCTTACTATTACATATTAAAAGTATAGAAAACAAAATATAAGCATTGCTGTAAATTTATGAAGAGAGAGAAGCAGACATTGCACTGTAAAATGAATTGCATCTGAATTAAATATTGGATCAGACTGCCTTTATTACATGTTCTTTCATGTTTATTGCCAGCTTGCAAATATATATAGTTCTTTTCAAATGGCCCCCTCTTGTTTGGCAAACAAATGGCTTGATATCACTTACCCAAACTGCAGGACGTCGACGGATGATGTGCGAACTCACGGTTTCTAAGGGGCAGGAAATCGAATTATGAGCGGTCGAATGAGGTTAGTTGAGAAAGTGATGTACAGAGACTGTGGAGGGAGTTCGCACTTCAGTGAGGAATAGGGAAGTAGCCCATTTCCTCACTGTAGTGCGATCTCGGAGTTGGTATATTTAAGTAGGGGCGTGTGAGGGGCAGAGCTCCCCACATGGGGGGTACAGGGGGCCATAGCCCCCCTGCAAAATAGTAAAGGTGAGCTAACTGCCGTGTCTAGAAGAGGGGAATGTCGACATTATGGAATGCACTTTATCATGCAAACTATGTTTGACATTCCTCTTTTTTGATATGTTAGGTTTAGATGTTATTTTTCGGTCAAATGCACGTTTGATGTTAGTGCATTCAACTTTATCATGGTAAACCAAATAAACTACCAAGTAATATTTAGAGACTAGGTCATGCTTACATTTGTTCTGTTGTTCTTTACTGTCACCTCATTAATGGCTGCTATTTAGTTTATCCAAAATAACCATCTATAGTCAATTGCTGTGTTGCCATTTTACTGCTAATTTGTGAAATACAGTATTATAAATCAATAGTTTTATGTGCATGCATTTGATGAAAGAAATGGGCATCATTTGGGAGCTAGAGTTTCACTTTAATTGACAGCCAAAGTAATCTCCTTTTCTCTGAGGCTTTGCAAACTCAGCATTAGTACATTTACATGCACTACAACTCCAGAGATATTATTTATTTCATAAGAGTTAAAATTTCAATGTACATGCTTTAAAGTAATATCAAGAAATGTAAATGTATTTTGTTTTTCTTCTTGAAATTCAACTGACATCCAACTGCTTCTGCTTTACTTTGTACAATGGCACTGATATGTTGCCTCTGTACTGCTTTTTCACTGCATTTCTTCATGGGTGGGCAGTACTTTTTCCCTGAATGTGCTTCAGTATGTGTTTGGTGGCCTTACATTACATGGTTTTGTCCAGGTAAGTTTATTCCTATGTGACTGACTCTGTATATGTCTCTTGGTACAAGCTTCAGTCACTTCTGTTTTTGAGTGTTAGCTTCATTGCTGTTTTGTTACATTTATTCACGCATATATTTCCTATACTCAGTGGACTACTAAATATCAGTCTGGTACACAGTTACATGGTTTCCGTTGTACATCACTGAACGTTATGGTCAGTTGACATTTATTTTTATGTATATAGTGAACCTTCTGCATATTCACTTATTTGATTATGTAAACTTGTATTTTGGATAGTGTGTACATAAATGCTGAGCTTGCATCAGTGATATGCCTAAAAGAATATCTTTACTAAACTCTGCATACCTAAATATTTGGTTCAGGGGGCATTGTGCTGCTTCATAAAAAAGAAAAAAAAAGATTCAGCAAAATGTAATAAAATGCCATTGTAATTATACTATACTGTGGCTTTTTAAGCATAGTTTGTCAAATTTGTGCTTGCAGGCTGTCCAGAAACACTTACATATATTCACGCACACACTTGCTCGCATGAATATGCACCGACACATATCCACACACTCACACATGCATGCACACACTCACAGACATTTGCATGTGATTTTTTTTTTTTTTTTTTTTTTACATTGATATAATTAAATTTAAAATATGGGTACTGTCATCCAAGACAGTGGACTATTGGTGGCTGTAAAACTTTAAAATAATCATGACATTTTGCAGGAAGTAATATAATATAACTATACTAACCATAAGAAATAAAACACACAGCAACAAAATGTAAGGCAGAATACTGTCGCACTATTGGCAAACTGAATTATCCAGTCAATTAACGATGCAAGCAAAGCAAGGAAAACAAAGCACTGGCCATATCTGAATACAAACTGTCACTGATTAATATAATTCAGACAAAATTATTGCACTGAAATTTTAGCAAAAAAGGAGCAATGCCATTGTTTGCTGCAATTTCCTATCTTCCTTACTTACATGTGTACTTGTGGTACAACCTCTGTCCTTGATCTGTCTGTATGTATATAATTTGATATGCATACTTATGTAGATGATATCAGGTATACACTTGGCATAAAAGGCTCTTGAAAAGTATCAGTAGTATATAATGCAAGTCAATATCCAAGCATGTTTGCAAATGCCAGACACTGATTGCCACATTTGTATGCATATGTATGCATGGCTATTGCTATAAATACTGTGGAATATAATACTGCTGACACTTAGATTTATTTAGAAAAATAGCTTTATTAACATGAAACTAAAAGTCTGGACTGTCTTCTACCAACATAAAAATAATAAAATGTTCTTGCAGCTTGCAGACAAAATAAGTCTTCTATTTGTGCACCTCATTCACCCAATGGATTTCTGTAGTTGAAATATAATATAAAAGTATGAAATTAAGAAATAAGACATTTTCTATTCCCAGATAAGACTTAAATATCACCAGGACTTTTCTCTGTTTAGCACATCCTTCCAACTGGATTTCTTGTGAGCTGAAACTCTGGTATCCACTTCACTCTATTGTTCAAGAGCTATTCCAGACTCTTCTAGGACCTATTCTTTTCTTTCTCTGACTTCTGATTTGGGCTTAGTTACCCCTCCTTTTAAATTCCTTATGGGTGAAACTAAAGGCTATCTAATGTAAGCATGAGTACTCCCCCTTAAATGTGTAAGTGTTTCAAGTGATGCGTTTTAAACAATTGTAACAACAGCTATGAGATAATGTCATACTTACTAAAGCTCATAGTTTTATGCCTTTCGCAAGTGGAAACCACCATACTGCATTATGGTATGTATGTCCAATGACTTTACTGCTTATGGTCCTACAGAGAGATGTAGTTGTATGGCAAGTAATGTTCACTGTCCTTACTAAACTCCTCACAGATGCCTGGGCACCTCTGCAATGCAGTCAATGTCTGTCCATGTTAATGATACCAGTAACTGGCAGATATATCATCCCATCAGTGATGTCATCTATGTTAATGAATACAATAATAAGATGTTAATGTTTGAGATATGCCTGAATGATCAATGAGGCGAAGAGACTTGTCAATAGTCCTTGAATGTGTGTGTGATCATATTGCTGAATTAAACACTTATTTTCATAGATGGGTGAGTGTTGTCAGGTCAGAAGGGCTGGCAGACCTTTTGGTGTGGTAACAAGCCCTTAGCACTTTGCCAGAGGTCATAAAAATCTGGATGGCAGATAGAGAATGCAACACAGCAGATAGATTGGGGAAAAATGGAGACCTATACCTAGCAAGCAGGGCATCACTGCACAGGAATAGGATACCCAGTGCTGCACATGAGTATAAGGGAACCAATGGTGGGCAGCCTAAACTGCCCCAACAGAGTCCACCAGTAACAGTGGAAGTCACTAGTTCAGGGACACGACCAGGATCAAGGGTTAAATGTTTTAAATGTTACCAATGGGGCCATGTAGCATATAGATATCCACAGAGGCAAGGTGGGAGAACAAAAGGTAGGGGAACCAGCAAGTGGTAAGTTATCTGGAGACAAAAAGGTACCAAACTACCAGAAGAGGTTATATCCTATTCTAGTAGATGGGAAACATACCACTGCTAAGAGTGACACAGCCTTTGACCTAACCATTGTGAAGCCTGCAATGGTTAAAGAGGAGCACTACTTGCTTGGAAAGTCTACTCCAGTCAGTGCTTTAGGACGGACCGCATTCCAAATACCTTTTGCTAGGGTTCACCTTGACTGGGAGAGTGGAAAAGGAAGCAAGCAAGTAGCTGTGCTTGAGGATATCCCTGTAGCTGTCCTGATAGGGAATGATTTTGATAATGCGGTATCTTGTGTGCATGCAGTTACATGCAGTCAGGCTTGGAGACAGGCATGTGGGTCTGGTAGCCTGAGGAAACCCAAACAGACCACGCACTGAAGTCAGGACTGGTGAGGTGGTTACTTCAGGGAGGGAGCTACCTTGTAGCAGTGAGACTGAAGGTGAGCCACAGCTGCTGGTGGGTACTGATGTTCCATTGGACTGAGTAACTGCAAGGGCAGAGGTGAGTAGTAGTACCCAGGCTGACAGAGAGGCATCAGTGTCACAGGATACCAGACGTCCTGTGGAAGGGTAGCTGAGAAAGGTTACAAAGAGAGAGAGAGAGATGACAGTCTCTGCTCTCAGACCCTACATTACATGGCTTGAGGGAGGTAGCTAGGGAGGTGCCTGACTCTCAAGGAAAAGGGAAATCTGTGTACTACAACAAGGGGTTACTGTATAGAGAGTGAACCCATGAGGGAGGGCTAGAATGTGAGGTAATACAGCAGTTGGTAGTGCCCAGAACATGCCGTCTGGCATTTCTAGCCATAACCCATGACATTCCCTTTGCAGGTCAGATGGTCACTCATATCCAATTTCAAATGGGTGTGAAAAAGTTGAAAGAATTAGTGTTCCTACCTGAAAGTGAGGTAATTGTGGCAGACAAGGCATTGGCATCTGAATTTACAACTGAGAGGCAGCCCTTTCTGTGCTACTTTGAAGACAAATTCCACCATAACGGGAAATGTTAAGACTACATTCTCTCCCTTATTTTCAATTTCATTCTGGAATATTGTTGACCTTTGTAAATATTGCCTCCACCATATCCAAAACTATCTTGAAGCATGAATGATAGCTTTTATCTATTGTGCTGCTGATTTTCTCTCCATTTCTGCTGAGTTGTGCATTTAAGTCTTGAATAGGTTCATAGGTTCATACTAGCCTATCTGCCCTGGGGCAATTATAAGCCTAGCCCGATTCTGTATGGCTTACGCCACCCCTTGATTTGAGTGTATACTGTGCCCTTTTTAAGGTTTAGTTTACTGTGCCTTTGTCTAATAGTGACACGGGAGTAATCCCTGGGACAAACCTACGATCCCCCATCCACCTATCGAGATTCTTCTTGAAGAGATTCAGTGAGGTGCTCTGCCTCACATGAACTGGAATTCTATTCCAGAGCGAAGGGAGCCTCTGGGTTATGAACCTGTCCCTCCAGTAAGTTCTATTTATTTCTGTGCTGAGGTTCAAGTCCCTCGAGTGTGTGGTTCTAGGGGATTTAGATTTACTGAGGTGGAGCATGTCCATTAATTCTGGATTTGACATAGCTTTGTATGTCAGGCATAGATCGCCTCGAAGTAGGCGGTATGCAATTGAGTAGAGCTGGAGTTTTTTTAACCGAGCAGCATATGGCATCTCTTTGAGACCCTTGATCCTCTTGGTGAGATACTTTTGGGGTCTTTCTAATTGCTGCAGGTGTCGGGTAAGGTATATCCCAAAAGGGGCATTGTATTCTATGATTGGCCTGATGAGGGATGAATAAAGGGGCACGATTACCTCTCTTGATCTAGATGTGAACCCTTCGTGATGAGGTGGGCTATGTAGAAGGTCTTTCTAACCACTTTGGCAATGTGGTTTTCAAAGGAGAGATTGCTATCAACTTGGGTCCACAGGTCCCTAATGACTTTCTCTGTACTTAATGGGTTTCCGCCTATGTGGTAATTTGTGGGCACATTGTTTTTGCCAAAGGGTGTGACTATACATTTTTTGGCATTTAGCTTTAAACCATGGCGCACCAGTTATCTGTGAGACCTTATTGAAGGATGTTTGTGTCAGCTGGAGAGTTGATTATGGTGCCCAGTTTGCAGTCGTCTGTGAACTTGGTGAGCCATAGTCCTCCCATGTTTGCCTGTACCTCGGAAAAGTATATATCGAACAAGAGTGGTCCAGGACAGAACCCTGTGGGACACCACTTGTGACCGGTTTCGAGTCTGACATGGCTCCAGCAACTCCCACTCTGTGGGTTCTGTCTTTGAGCCAGTTTGCGACCCATCTTGTGACATAGGGGTTTATATTTAAGCTGGATAGCTTATCTATGATGCCCGAGTGGGGTATTGTGTCAAATGCCTTTGCAAGGTCCAGATAGGCTGTGTGGACTACCTTCCCTTCATCTATGGCTTTGGTGACTGTTTCGAAGAAGTCAACCAGGTTCAGAAGGCAGGATCTGCCCTTGACAAAGCCGAACTGGGTAGGATCAAGTGTCTGTAGTTCCCCAATGTCTTTGTTGATGAGCTCCATGATGATCCTCTCCATAGCCTTGCAGACTAAGCTAGTCAGGCTTATGGGGAGATAGTTTCCAGGGTCCGTAGAGGCTCCACCTTTGTGGAGTGGGACCACTGTTGCTGTACGCCATTCTTTGGGCACATATCCTGTAGTGAGGCTGAGATTGTATAGCTGTTTTATTTGAGGGATTAGTTCTTCTTGGAGTTCATGTAGGACGCAACCTGGGACGCCATCTGGTCCCATGGAAGCAGTGTTTTTTGCTTTGGAGTGGGCAGTCTTCACCTGAGCATCAGAGATGTTTGGGAGGCAGCCCTCTGCCGGGATAGATACTTGTTTTTTTTTGGGGGGGGGTGGAGAAGTTTGCACTGAACCTGTCTGCCAGGATACTGGCGATGTCTGTGGGTTCAGTGTATTTTTTGTCGTTTAGAATCAATTCAGAACAAGTCTGGGAGTTGCATCCCAGGTTTCTAACATAACTGAAAAAAGCCTTATGATTGTCTTTGGTGTCCTGTGCAATTTTTCTCTCGAAGCTGGCCTTGGAGGATTTTATGAGGGATTGTAATTTTTTTCTAGTACTGATCAGAGATGCCTTCCCTAGTAGGGATTTTGCTCTATCATGTAGTAGCTTCCTCCTTCTGTTGTACAGTTTATTTATGGCAGGGGTCCACCAGACTGGACGCCTACCTTTGGAAGATTGGGTCTTGGTTTTGCTTGGGATAGCATGATCCATGCATTCCTGGAGATGTCCGTAGAATGCGTTTATATAAGATTCTGCAGTTTGGGCCATAGTTTCCACCTGGCCCTGGGGCCTTGAAGGATTCCACTTCGGTTTTGAGAAGTGAGAAGTTTGCTTTTGAGAAGTTTTTCACTGTGGTTTTCTTGGCTGGGGGTGGGGTCGGGATGTGGACATGCAGTGAAATTAATTTATGGTCTGATCTTACCAATGAGGGATATACTTATGGTGTGGAGCATAGAGTCCCCATGGTGGTAATGATCAGGTCTAGTATGTTGTCCCCTCTTGTGGGAGTGGTGACTAGTTGTTCCATAGCATTTGAGTTTATAATTTCCAGGAACCTTTGGGCTAAGGTGCTGGGGCTTGAGTAGTGCTCCCAGTCAATGTTTGGGTAGTTGAAGTCACCCAATATAATGGTGTTCGGAGAGATCTTCATGTTCTCCAATGTTTTCAGGAAAGCCGAGTGGGATTCCTGACTTTGAGAGGGTGGTCTATAGGATGCTATAAACTGAAAAGCAGTTTTGCCCACTGTTAGTTGCACATGGATGGTCTCCGATACTTTGTACAATGCCACTAACCTGGAGGTGTGGATATCCTTGATAAATATGGAAACTGCCCCTCCTTTTGTGGTTCGGTCCGGGTTTTGGGGCCGAAAAGCATGATATGAGCTATAGCCTGGTAGTGCTGGGGTGCTTTCTGGAGCCTTGAACCAGGTTTCTGTCACTGCACAGATATCGATGTTCTCCATACTGAGGAGAGCTTCGAGGGCGTGCATCTTGAGGTTAAGACTTCTGGCATTTAGCAGCATTACCCTTAGTTTCTTGTTCCTTGTGCTGTCTATGGGGGTGGGTTTGACTTTTGAGCCTTGCCTAAAAAAGGCACTATGGGGGTGGCAAGAGCCTTTGCCAATATCCGAAAGCCCAGTGGTGACAGGTGCAAGCCGTCCCTAGCAAAGCAACATGGCTTGTCGAGCATGTCATCCCAGGCTGACAGACACTGGATCCCCTTTGAATGACACCAAAATTTTAGCCAATTGTTAAAATCGATCATTTTGTCTTTGTACTGTGGCATCATTCTAGGTGAGGGTAAGATGCTGCTCAAGGTCAGGGTCATACCAGCCTGGGCTACATGATCAGAGAGCTCCTCTATGTCTCTTTTCATGTAGTCCAGGGAGGTACGTCTCAGGTCATTCACACCAGCATGTACAATGACTGAGTCATAGTTGTATTTGCTTTGGAGTGACCTGAGTGCATGCATTATGTGGCAGATCCTATCACCCGACAGGCAGCTCACCGTGTCCTTCTCTTTATTCAGCCTGGTGAGCGGGATGTCAGTGTGTCTGACAATAAAGTCACATATTACAAGAGTATCAGGTGTGTTATTCAGCCTTAAGGGCTGTCGCTGCTTGGCACACTGACTTTGTGGGTTATGTGTTGTGTGTGTTTTGTTTTGAGGTAGCGTTTGCTTGGATGTCTGCTTTGGAGGTCTCTGTTGCTTAGGTAGATTTTTATTTAGAGCCTCCGAGTATGTTTTTGCGTATTTATGTGTTTGGTTCGCTGATGTGGTGGGGCTATATGATACTGGAATTGTGTTGTGTGAGGTTACCTTCTCCTCCTGACTGGTTACACCAGTTTTGAGATGAGAGAGCTCAGCCTCCAGTTTGGCTAAATAGTTGCATCTCTCACATATATTTGAACCTGTTTGGAGGAGGAGAGGGTTGTCCATGTACATGAGACAGTTGTAAATTTGCCTCAAAATTCCCAGATTCACCAGCTGGACTGGAGAGGAAACCATTGACTGACCTTTGGACATGCTAGAGTAATATAGGGAAACTGAATTTAAGACGGACCAATAGAGGACAGGGTAATCGTAGAGAGTATAAGAGTAAGTAGTGCTTATGGTTTAATAGTGCTAACTTGTAGGATTACTTAATTGGACCAGTGAAGGGCCTTAGAATGAGAATATGGTGTTTAAATTGAGAGATAGAGCAGTTCTAAGGGAAAAAGTGAAGACCAGACTTTGTGGAGCCAGGAATAGTTTAAACCCAATTAGGCGGTGCTGCCCGCTGTTGTGCTATGCACAAAAATGCGCAAAACCATGCAAAAGAGGGTTTTAAGAGAGGAAGATGAAGGAGTTTTGGAATTGACCCAAAATGGCCAATAAAACTACAGTTTCAAGTCAGTAACCATTCCCACAGGGGCAGGCAGGCTGCTCAATGTTTTTCACTGCCACTGATCAACAGAGAGACTTCCCTTTAGCCCAAGCAAAAAATGGCCTCACAGAAACTTACAAACAGTTCAAGAACAGCAAGGCTGTAACTGAACTTTTTTTAAATCTCAGAAAAGTGGGAAAATAGCAAGATTTTTTTTTGTTATGTCATGTCAAATTTTCCTGTGCCATGGTGATGGACGGACATGAAAGAATGTTTCATGCAGAGTACCTGGATCATAACTGTTTCGTTTTTGTACCTAGACACTTTATCAGTGAAGATGTGGATAATCTGTACTTTCACTTCATTAATTCATTTTGGATGAACTGCTTATTGCTGTAATGCATTTTTAATAAAGCAGCAGTTTGAAAATTATGTTTTGATAGACTGTTCTTCAAGTAAATGGCATACTGACCATAAGTCACAGATCACTCTACTTAATACAGATAGAAGATTTGAGAAGGCCAACCCACTTAGGTTCTTCCCGCCTCTATCCTTGCACTTTACTAACAAAAAAAAATAAATAAATAAATTTAAAAAAATCATCTGCTTTTACTGTATTTGTGTTTCCTCCTACTTTATTTTGCCTCTTCTTAAAAGTACTCAATTTTATTTATTCTGCTGCACTTATTGCTGCTTGGTAGTAGCCTGATTAAATTGTAACTGTTATTCTAAGTCTTTCGGTTTAAGCACTTGGGCTTCATACCGGTTGTTTTACATTAAGAAGGTTTGTGGTCTGCACTGTTGTGGCAGGACAAGTAGCTTACATCCTTCTAAGCTGGGAATTACTGATTGAAAGCTCAGTGTCTGCTATTCTAAAAGTGTATTAGTTCTGGTTTAAACACTTGGGCTTCAGGCCAGTTATTCTACATTAAGAAGGTTTGTGGTCTGCACTCTTGTAGGAGGACAGGCTGGATTCTACCCTCCTGAGCTGGGAATTTATGGTCACAGGCTTATTGTGCCTGCTTATTAGAACTGTTTCTTTCTGAAATTGGTGCGGCTTGTTGCTGTAGCATAGGACCAGATTCAGGCCTGCTGAATCTAGCTTTGTTTGAATAACTTGAGCATTGATCCAGGCCATCTTTTTTGGAGAAGGTTCCCCTGCACCCTAGTAGTGGGAGTGTGCAGTTAGAGCTTGTCTGATTGATGACTGCTGGAACAGGGCTCAGTTTTGAGTTTTTTTCTGGTTAATTGGGTAACTTGTTAAATCAGATTGTTCGTTTTCTATTGTTTTATATATATAAAAAAATTGCGCTTTATTCATCTGCTTTTACTGTATTTGTGTTTCTTCCTACTTTATTACTAGGTGCGTTGACTACAACTATGAACTGAGATATATAACAATAAGCATCTTTAAAGTGTTTTTTTTATTGTATCTGCTTTATTTTCTGAAAAAAAAAAAAATATATATATATATATATATATATATATATATATATATATATATATATATATATATATATATATATACTGCGGTGGTGGTGCTGCGGTAGCGTTGTCGCCTCACACTAAGACGATGTCCTGTTTGATTCTCAGCTAGAGCGTTTTCTGTGTGGAGACATGTGTGAATGGGCATACCTTCGTTGAAGGTTGTGTGTCAGAGCTGGCAACTCGGCAAGTAAAAATCTACTGCCAATCATTAGTGGACCGGAGTTCCGCTGTGGCGACCCCTAACCAGGAAAAGCCGAAAGACACAACAACCACAACAATATATATATATATATATATATATATATATATACACTTGTTTCCCACTAGTATAGTCCAGTTTTCAGGTTAGTGCTGAATTCAGGGCTGTGTTACAAATCTCTGTGTTTGCCCATAATATACTCGGATAGAATGAAGTTTCTCTGTTCACCTGTGAGAGAGGGGAGCTTTGAGTAGCCTATCTGTCCCTGGAGGAGTGGTTTCAACCCAGAAAGTAGTAGTTTATTGGCTATTTTGGGCTATTTTATATCTCTTTCATTTCCCTGCTATAAAAAATGCATTTGCATGGTTTTGCACACCGGGCAGCGCCATTAGCTAGGGTATAACTATTCCCAACACCACATTTGGGATGTACCATACAAGACACCTGCAACAGCTGGAAAGACCACAGAAGTACCTCACCCAGAGGATCACTGTCCTCATACAGATGCCATATACAGCTCGACTGAAGAAACTTCAGCTGTACTCGGTTGCATACCGCCTGCTCAGAGGTGATCTCTGCCTGACATACAAGGCCATGTCCAACGCAGAATTGATGGACATGCTCCACCTAAAGAAAACCTTATCCCCTCAAGCCACACGCTCTAGGGATCTAAACCTCACCATCCCCCCTCCCCACCAAGAGGGCAAATATCTATCCCAGCAGAGTGCTGCCCCCCTGACATCTCAGATGCTCAGGTAAGAGCCGCCCTCTCCAAAGCAAAAAACACAGCATCAATGGGACCAGATGGTGTCCCGGGCTGTGTCCTACATGAACTCCAAGAAGAGCTAAACCCAAACATAAAACTACTGTTCAATCTCAGCCTTGCTACAGGATATGTACCCAAAGAGTGGCGTACAGCAACAGTGGTCCCTCTCCACAAACGTGGTGCCTCAACAGATCCTGGAAACTATCGCCCCATAAGCCTGACTAGCTTGGTCTGCAAAGCTATGGAAAGGATCATCATGGACCTCATAAATAAAGATATTGGGGACCTACAGACACTGGATCCTACGCAGTTCGGCTTTGTTAAGGGCAGATCCTGCCTCTTAAACCTGGTCGATTTCTTTGAAACAGTCACCAAGGCCATTAACGAGGGGAAAGGTGGTCCACACAGCCTACCTGGACCTCACAAAAGCCTTCGATACAATACCCCCACTCAGGCCATATAGATAAGCTCACCAGCTTAAATATAAACCCCTATGCCACTAGATGGGTTGCAAACTGGCTCAAGTACAGAAACCACATGTTTAGAATTGCTGGAGCCATGTCAGACTTCAAACCAGTTACAAGTGGCATCCCACAAGGCTCAGTCCTGGGACCTCTCTTGTTCGGTATATATTTACAGGTACAGGCCAACACGAAAGGACTGTGGCTGACCAAGTTCGCAGATGACGGCAAACTAGGCGCCATAATTGACTCTCTAGCTGATACTAGCATCCTACAAAAGCGCCTCATAGAAACAGACAACTGGTGCCAGAGCCATGGCCTCAAGCTAAACGCCAAAAAGTGTATAGTCATCCCCTTTGGCAAAAACAAAGTGCCCACAAATTACCACATAGGTGGTAATCCATTAAGTACGGAAGAAGTAATTAGAGACCTGGGGACCCAAGTTGATAGCAATCTCTCATTTGAAAACCACTTGGCCAAAGTGGTTAGAAAAACATTTTATATAGCCCACCTAATCATGAAGGGATTCACATCTAGATCAGGGGAGGTCATCGTGCCTCTTTACTCATCCCTCATCAGGCCCATAATTGAGTACAATGCCCCTTTTGGGATGTACCTTACCAGACACCTGCAGAGACTGGAAAGACCCCAAAAGTACCTCACCAAGAGGATCAAAGGTCTCAAACAGATGCCATATGCTGCCCGGTTAAAGAAACTCCAGCTCTACTCAGTGGCATACCGCCTGCTCAGAGGCGATCTGTGCCTGACGTATAAAGCCATGTCCAACCCGGAATTAATGGTCATGCTGCACCTCAGAAAATCCAAATCCCATCGAGCTACGTGCTCGAGAGACTTGAACCTCAGTACTGAAATAAATAGGACATGCTGGAGGGACAGATTCATAACCCAGAGGCTCCCTTCACTCTGGAATAAAATCCCCGTCCAGGTTAGGCAGAGTCCCTCATTGACTCTCTTCAAGAGGAATCTTGATGAGTGGATGGGAAATTGTAGGTTTACCCCAGGTATCACTTCTGTGTCACTGTTAGACAGAGGCACAGTATACTAACCTCGAAAAAGGGCATAGCAAAATTCATTTAAAATGGGTGGCGAAAGCCAAACACACTCTGGCTAGGCTTATAAATGCCCTAGGGCAGATAGCCTACTATGAACCTATGAACCTATGAACAACAATAAATAGGACGTGCTGGAGAGATAGATTCCTGTTCCCGATACTTCCCATGCTTTGGAACAATATTCCAATCTATATTAGGCAGAGCTCCTCACTAGCACTCTTCAAGAGAAACCTTGACAAGTGGATGGGAAACAGAAAGTTTACCCCTGGTATCACTTCAGTGGCTCTGCTGGACAGAGGCATAGGGAACAAATTTTGGCTAGGCTTATAAATGCCTTCGGGCAGATAGCCTAGTACCTACCTATGAAACTATGAACCTATATATACATGTATATAAATATAGTATTTATGCAGTTCAGTTGATCATGAACTGCTTTAGATGAATGCAGTATTTTTGGTACCTTTGATAGAATGGTCCTTTAATCAAGAAATGCTACAGTAGCATCACATGAGATCAATTATAGCATTCAATGCTGTTTTTTTTTTCTTTGGCTGTGGTTGTGTGACTGTGTAGTTAGTCGGGGGTAAAGCTCCCCACATTAAATATATGACTACTTTTCTTTTTTTTTTTCTTTTTTATGTAATTGCAAAAAAGTAAAATATGATGTTTTTTTTACAGAAACATGGTATATGTTCAGTATGTGTGGTGATAGCAATTATTTTATTGTTTTGTTGCCATTAAGATTGCAGAAGAAAATATTTAGACTTAATTTATTGATATGGTGCATTTTGATTATTTGTGATTTTGAAGATCTGTGTGTTTGGTCTTTTGTAGCTACCATATTTCTCTTCAGAGAAATTAAATTAGCATTTGATATTTAGTAGTATAATTATAAATATATATATATATATATATATATATATATATATATATATATATATATATATATGAGAGAGAGTGTGTGAGTGGGTGTGTGTTAACATTTCATGTATATATTCAAGTCTAAACAGATGGATATGCATAGGATGGTGGTTTGTAGGGTGACATTGGTGATCAAGAAGAGGAGGAGGAGTGTGAGGGCAGCACCAAGGATCAAATGGTGGAAATTGAAAAAGGGTAATTGTGAGCTGGAGTTCAGGGAAGAGTTAAGACAAGCACTGGGTGACAGTAAAGATTTACCAAATAGCTGGGTAACTACTAGATTGTTTAATGAAATCTTGGAAAGTGAGAGGATGCCTGAGGAATGGAGAAAAAGTGTTTTGGTACCGATTTTTAAGAATAAGAGTGATGTGCAGAGCTGTAGTAACTACAGAGGGATTAGATTGATCAGTCACAGCATGAAATTTTGTGAAAGAGTAGTGGAAGCAAGGTTAAGAAGGGACATGATGATTAATGATCAGCAGTATGGTTTCATGCCAGGAAAGAGCACTACAGATGCGATGTTTGCTCTGAGAGTGTTGATGGAGAACTACAGAGAAGGTCAGAAGGAGTTGCATTGTGTCTTTGTGGACTTAGAGAAAGCATATGACAGGGTGCCTAGAGAGGAGTTGTGGTATTGTATGAGGAAGTCAGGAGTGTCAGAGAAGTATGTAAGGATGATACAGGATATGTACGAAGGTAGTGTGACAGCAGTGAGGTCTGCGGTGGAAGTGACAGATGCGTTTAAGGTAGAGGTGGGATTACATCAAGGATCAGCTCTGACCCCTTTCTTATTTGCAATGGTGATGGACAGGTTGGCAGACGACATTAGACAGGAGTCCCTGTGGACTATGATGTTTTCAGATGACATTGTGATCTGTAGTGAGAGTAGGGAACAGGTGGAGGATTCCCTGGAGAAGTGAAGATATGCTCTAGAAAGAAGTGGAATGAAGGTCAGCAGGACTAAGACAGAATATATGTGTGTGAATGAGAGGGAGGATAGAGGAATGGTGAGGATGCAGGGAGCAGAGGTGGTGAAGATGGATGAGTTTAAGTACTTGGGATCAACAGTTCAAAGTAATGGTGACTGTGGAAGAGAGGTGAAGAAGAGAGTACAGGCAGGATGGAGTGTGTGGGGAAGAGTGTCAGGAGTGATTTGTGAGAGACGAGTACCAGTAAGAGTGAAAGGGAAGGTCTACAAGAGGGTAGAGAGACCAGCTATGTTATATGGGTTGGTGACAGTGGCATTGACAAAAAGGCAGGCATCAAAGCTTGATGTGGCAGAGTTGAAGATGTTAAAATTTGCACTGGGTGTGATGAGGATGGACAGGATTAGGAATAAGTATATTAGAGGGTCAGCCCAGGCTGGAAGGTCTGGAGACAAAGCCAGAGAGGCAAGATTACATTGGTTTGGACATGTGCTGAGGAGGGATGCAGATTATATTCGGAAAAAGATGCTAAGGATGAAGCTGCCAGGTAACAGGGAAAGAGGAAGGCCTAAGATAAGGGTTATGGATGTGGTGAGAGAGGACATGCAGGTGATTGGTGTGACAGAGCACGATGCAGAGGACAGGAAGAAATGAAAACCATTGATCTGCTTTGGCGAGCCCTAATGGGACAACTGAAATAAGAAAAAGATTCAAGTTTAAACAGAAATGGTTCCTACTTTCAATTTAACTGTGACTTCTCAGCCTTCAGTATAATGGCTTATTTTTAACTTGGAACAGGGTGTTCAATGTCCAAACATTCTCTGCAATCCAGGATAACTCCATTTCACCACTCTGAGATCTGAATCACTGAGTAATGCAGTTTAACACTGTACTACAACACTTTATGAGTCAGGATTTATAACATTTTTAAAGTCTTTAACCTACTTTTCTAGGGTTGTAGTCCATAATCCATGCATATTTTTCTCAAGCCATGTCACCTACAATCTTTTCACAACAAGTATATTTGTAATTGCCAACCTATTGATTGAAATGTTACCAATAATCATTTAGATGCTTAGTATGTATATTTTAATTACATTATGCTCAAAGACTAATTTTAATTAAAATGTATTGCCCTACACATTTTGTTCTACTTCTGTCACTTAGTGACAGCTTCATAAATTAGAACTGAACTTATGTTTTAAAGTAAAGCCACAAAAGTGCAGATTTAATTACTGTGACCCACTAATTACATTTTCCCTTGAGTGTGCTTTTCATTTATTACAATTCAGTCAAACCACCTTCTCCCTTTATTGCATACTGTCCTTTAGGCATGCATATGCTGATTCCTTGACACAAACTGTTTTCTAAAACTTTTCATGTCTCAGCAGGGATAGCATAAATGTCTTGCAGGCAGCCCGGCTAGCATAAAAAAGAAGATGAAGATATGGTGTGACTAATTCT
This sequence comes from Protopterus annectens, assembly GCF_019279795.1. NCBI lineage: Eukaryota > Metazoa > Chordata > Ceratodontiformes > Protopteridae > Protopterus > Protopterus annectens. The sequence continues at coordinate 1,300,688,835 of NC_056729.1, forward strand.
TTTAAACATTTATTGTTGAGGCCCACAAGGTATGGCTATTTGTACATGCACCATACATTACTGTTGATGATACATACCATTGCCAGTGCCACTATGCAAACCGGTACTGTCGGGTCTGCAGAGTATTATAATCTCATTAATTTTTATACTGATATAATACGTAGTCTATGCTCTCATATGGCAAAATTTCACTTACACAGCAAACACTTTCAAATGTAAAACTAGGAGTAAGATTTACATGCTTCTGATGCAAATTACTGCATGAATATTTTGTGAAAATGTTCTATACAGAAATACTATTCAGAATAACACTCGTCCTGTTACTTAGTTTCATTTTTATATATTGTGACATTGCATCTAGCATACTGCCTAGTAAACATCATAACCATGTCACACTATAGCTATATCTGGCAAGGATGAAAGTTATGCAGGGATTTACTCTCAAATGACCAGGAGTGACTCTCTAGAATGTAGGCATGTTTAAACATGTGGGGCTATGAGAGAATAAATCTTGCATTACCATGCACCCCCCCCCCCCACTTCCACACACATACAGGTTTAAGCCTTTTCCTGGATTTATGTCAGTGTATGGATTTCAGATCTCAAGATGGGTGTTGGAGTCAGATACAGTACCATATGCATTTCCTTTGATTTCAAGCTTTCTACGTCCATGGGCTAATGATAATATATATTTTTTACATGTTTTAAGCAAACTAGTCTAAAACAGCCTCGTTTAGCTACTAGCAGTACCTTTTACATAGTTACTTTGTGAAATCTGATGGCCTTAGAACTGTATGCATTTATTTAGTTAATTAATGAATAATTTATTCATTTATTTTTATTTTATTTTATGCTTAGTTGACTAGGTTAGTCTCCCTAGCTACTGACTGCTTTTCAGGGGAGACCTGAAGTAGTATTTATACTGTGGAATTTAACAGGTAACACTGTGGACTGCACGGAACACATGGGTTCCATTTGAGAATATCTCATAGAAGACATTGGGTATTTCAATCTGCATCAAAGCCCTCTTTCTCTAACATGTCTTGCAATACATGATGTCTGAATTGCAGCTTATCAAAAACACCACTAATAGTCATCATGAAACATTGGAAACCTGTGGTCGGTCAAGCCCTGCTGTCTCATGTACTGAGAAAGCAAAGCAGAAAGACTGTACAAGTGTTCAAACAAGTGGGCTATGAGAGAATAAATCTTTCAAGACCATGCACCACCACACCAATACAGACCAATACACTTAAAAAACTTCTCCTTAGAGTAAAGCCTGCATCCCTCACTGCTGAGCTACTGCCTAATGAATTCCTCAGATTAGCAGTAGACGCCATCTCTTATCCTGCCTCTCTCCTAATTAACTGATCCATCTCTGAACAATACAACCCCAATCTCTGGAAAATTTCTCATATTATACCTCTGCACAAAGGCGGCTCCTCAACTGACCACTCAAACCACAGACCAATTGCTATACTTCCACCACTATCCAAAATCCTTGAAAAATGCATACACACACAACTCCTTGATTATTTAGTAAATAATAACCTGCTCTCTAATTTCCAATATGGTTTTAGACCCAAACACAGTACTACAACTGCTTTAATAAGTTTCACCAGTTCTGCCAATGAGCTCAGAAACAATGGCCAACTCATATCTTCCATTTTCCTTGACATGTCTAATGCTTTCGACACAGTATCTCACCAAAAATTAGTCAAAAAAGTAGCATCCTTAAATCTCTCCCAACCAGCCCTAGCAAGGTTTCACAGTTACTTAACAGGCTACCGAAAAGCAGTCAAGTGGCAAAATGAACTGTCTACCCTGCTACCCATCTTAGTCGGTGTGCCAGAAGTGTCAGTACTTGATCTACTCGTTTTCACCATCTTCACCAACAAACTCTGCTCTGCCACTCACTTAGCCAGCATCGTACAATATGCCTGTGACTCCACCCTCATCTGTTCAGCTCCATCCTATCCAGAACTCCATGAAAGAACCCATAAATCCTTCATAGATACAGAAAACTCTCTCTCAGAATACCAGCTCATACTCAGTCCAAACAAAACTAAACTAATGCTTTTCTGTAATTCCAAATCACACAGCCACCTTCCCCTTTTACCATCCACTCCACCAACAAAACCATGGGTGTCACAATTGATAACTGTCTTTAATTTGACAAACAATTAACACTTAGCACTATCCATCAAAATGGTCCACATAAAGCTTGGCACACTCTACCGATACAAACTATACCTCACAAACGCCACCTGACACTCCATTGCCAGGATGCATTTACTCTCCACCCTTCTATAGGGTGTATATTACATTATTGAGCTTTTAAAAGTTCAAATGTCATATGGTAGAAGCCATATGACTGAACTTTTAAACGTTCGAAAAGTGGAAAAAAAATAAACAAGAGAAAAATCCTACCTGACCATATTAAGCAGGGGGAAGCCCTCCTGTACCCACTACATGGGGGGGGAGGGCTGTACCACTCACACCCCCCGCACTTTGAATATACCAACTCTGAGATCACACTACAGTGCAGGAAAGGGAAATCTTCCCATTCTGCACTGTACCGAGATCTTCTTTGAAATGTTCGAAATTTTAAACGTTCGATCATATGGTGTCGACCATATGACATTCAAACTTTTAAAAGTTCAATAACGTAATATGTATCCCTTCTATATGCCTTCCCCATTTTCACAAATCTCAGAAAACTGACAAAAACAAATTGGAGTCCAGCTGCAATAAAAAAGCTAGATTTTATACAAACCACCCTCACAGATCACATCACCACTCTGCCCTATGCAAACTAAAATGGACAGAATTGATCAATCTACTATCATTGAACCAACTAACTACTGCCCACTTCATTTATCAACCTGACAACTGCCCCATACTGAAAACCTTAATTAAACCCTACACCAACTCCAGAACTCTGAGATCCTCTGACAAATTACCTCTGAAAGTCATTAAGTCCAATAATAGCGTTGGGGATTCTCTCTGCTCCAATCATATATCCAAAAAATGGAATTCAATACCTCAACACATAAGTACCACCTGCAACAGCTAGAGTTTCAAAACCTTTCTCAGGGTTCACCTTTCCAACAACTGGCTATGCTTCGGCAATACTCCAGGCTGACCCTTCCCCACTTTCTCCAAATTTCTCTTTTAGTTCTCATTACTCCCCTTCAGCTTACTAAACCTTAGCATGCCTAACCCACACTTTTCTGTTTTTCTCTTCACCCTAATTCTTTCTCTTCCTTCACTGATAGCTGACATTATTCCCCTTACACAATCCTGAAATAACAATACCCTATTTGATGGTGTGATCAGTCTCTTAGAATTGTAACAATTTCTGCCATGGTAATAAAATTGTGTTTTTTCTTTGTTTATTGAATAGTTTTATATATATGTTATTGCATATTGAATAGTATTCTTATATAGATTCATAGGTGTTTACTAGGTTAATGACCACAAGGGCCTTTTTAAGCCCAGCCATGCATCCCAAATCTTTGACAAGTTCTGATACCCTTAATAAGTGTAAGCATGGGCCTGGGAGAAGAACCATTTAAAGGTTGCCTGTGTCCATTAGAGACATAGGTGCCAAACCAGGGATGAATTTCCGGTTTCCAATCCAATTGTCCAAGTTGCACTTTAATTGGGTTAGGGAGGAACTCTGCTTCACATGTATGGGGAGTCTGTTCCAAAGACGGAGTAGTCTCTGGGCTACATATCTATCTCTCCAGCAGGTCCTATTTATAGCACAGGCAAGGTTTATGTCTTTAGAATGGTTAATTCTGGTGCTGTTTGTTTTGTGTACATGCAAGGGGTCCATCAGAGTGGGATCTGACAATGCCCTATATGCCAGGCATAGATCAAGCTTGTAGGAGACAGAATACAGGGATAGGGCCTTGAGGTAGTCTGCATAGGGCAAATTACTTATGCCCTGTATTCTTTTAGTGAGGAACCTCTGTGGACATTCCAATTATTGGATATGCCTGGTTAGGTACATACCAAAGTGGGCATTGTACTCAGTGATAGGTCTGATGAATGCTGAATACAGTGGAACAATGACTTCCTTGGACTTAGATGCCACATCTTTGTTTATAAGTTTCGCAACACAGAATGATTTCCTCACCACTGTAGACACATGATGATCAAAGTCTAGATTACTATTTATGTGAGTCCCTAAGTCCCTGACTGCTGGGTCATCTCTAAGGGGTGTGTTGTCAATATGATATTTACCAGGTATGGATGATATATTTCTTCCTCTCCATTCCTATAGACATGTTGTAATGTCTTTGTCTCCCATGTATTTCCATTACCTTTCTGTTGAAACCTTTTATATATATATATATATATATATATATATATATATATATATATATATATATATATATCTATATATATATATCTATATATATATATATATATCTATAGATATATATATATATATATATATATATATATATATATATATATATATATATTCACTTCAGAAGATTGAATTTCCAAAATCTCGAACTGCAAATAACCGAAACCAAAAGCTCAAGTTTCGGAAACTCGAACTTCTGAAGGGAAACCTTTAAAAAAAAAAAAAACCACAAACTTCGCTTTTGCAGGGGCTGCCTGCACCCCACACCCCCCCTACTTAAATATACCAACTCCAAGATCGCGCTACAGTGGGGAGATGGGAAATCTCCCGTCTTGCGCTGTATGGGGAAGCGCAAAACGGGAGATTTCTCACTTCCTGCCAACACCACAAAACAAATACAACATTACGTACACACAAGGCATACAACAATACTTGCCTCTGTGTGCACGTAATGTATTAAGGTAAGTAAAGTGTTATTTCTAAACACTACACACATTCGATTTATTAAAACCTCAATCATATGGTCTCGACCATATGAAATTTCAATAATTCGATTATGTGAAGTGTTCCCATGTGTATATATATATATATATATATATATATATATATATATATATATATTACATCATGTTAGTAAATACTTGTCACTATAAACTGTTTTAGTATAATGGAGCTTTTCTCCCTGGGCCTCCACTGAAAATGGACTACTTGTCCAGCTGGACATTCCCAATAAACAAATGTAAAATAAAATAAAAATAAATAAATAAATAGTCACTTTTCTTTTGAGTATAATTGCATTGCCTAGGTCATAGACTGCAAACTTATTCATGGTTCACTGGCCTCAGAAAAGAAGCATAAGGTATGATTGATATTTTTTCCTGATTTCTCCCAGTTTTTTAACTTCGCATGAATTTAGAGTTAAGATATAATTGGGTGTGTGGGGACTTGCCAACACAGCAAGAAGACTCCCCCACCAAAAGATGCTTTTGTACCTGCATAACCATGGGAGTATCACTATTTTGAGCCTGAAATCTTCCAAGCTTTTAGCCTTCTTATTTTTTTTTCAGTCAGGCGTAGATTAAATAGCATGAGCTTATTTATAGTTGATCCAAGAAACACAGAAAGAACAATTAATAATTGAACAAGAAAAAGAGCAGCTAAAAAATGTCATTTGGCAGTCCAGTAATGTTCAGGAATTACATCTACTTTCCTAGAAACTGGAAATTAAAGAACGTGATTAGGAAAACACTGCAAACTTAAAAAATCTCCATGTTACAGGTCTATAGATAAAAGATGAAGAGGATGACTGCATCCACTTCAGTAAAAGAAGTCTTTCTTAATCATTAGTGACCTAGCTGTTAGAGAAAAGACACACAGAATTATGCCAGAAACCTGAGAAGTAATAAACAAATTCATTTTAGTGTAATGTGCCTAGATATTTTAGTCCAATAGAAAGTCTTAAGAAAAGGAAGAGAGCTGAAAGCATCAACCACAAATGCAGGCTTAATTCACAGCGCACAGCAAGACAAGGCGTTAGTCCATTTGCTATAAATGTGTAGAGTTATGGCTTGTCATTTAGGTGTCCATCTTTCTTTCAGCTGAACAGACTAATATGTCCCTGAAACACTGGTCCTTTTAGGAGTAGGCTTCATTTGTAACAGTGACAAAAGAAGCTCTCAAACTTCCTGATTACATTGCAATTGACAAAAGCGCATGTAAAGCCTTTGTCATCTACTCCTTGTAAATCCCTACAAAATCAATAAGAATTAAAGTACTCTGCCAAGCTGCTGCCCAGCTGTTTACTGTCTAAAATATGTCTTAGACAAAGGCTGTTCATCAGATCAGTGCAAACAGAAAGTAGGTAGGAAATGAAGCACTTGTCTTTATCAGGGCTAGAAGAAATGAAATGATTTATGGACTTTTCTACTCCAGAGATCATCACTAACAAGAACGAATAGACTGAAGCTTCTTGATGTAGGGACAATACCTCTTCAGTGAAGTTTCCCAAAGCCTGAAAGTGCTTTCAAATGAATGATTAACTCCATTAAAGTTCAGGTTAAACCTGCCAGATTGTAGGAAGCTGGTTTTTGGTAACTGGATACACTGTGAAACTGGTGGTGCTCTTCAGCGATCTTCTTCTTGTAATATTCATTGGCAATCTCTTATTGGAAATGTACAGTAAACTCCTTTTTATCCAGTCTTGCTGGGACCGGACCATAGCTGGATAAATGAAAGGCTAGTTCATCAGACAAAGCATACAGAATAGCATTTATAGGTTACAAATCAGCTAGAATAACAGGATTTGTGTTATTATGCATTTTTTCTAATGAATATGAAGTCTAAAACTCAAATGTCTGTCATTATTTAGAGCAGAAGAGGCAGAAGTGTTGTTCTTCTCTGTTGTCTTTTGCTATGGCTATGGCAGAAATTTAATGTCTGGTTATACAGGAGGCCAGTTAAAGAGGCCGTATAAGAGGGAGTCTGCTGTAGTAATAAAATGCTTGTGTGGTTAGTGTACTACTGTACAATATGATTACTTCTTTAACCTTTGCATAGATTTTGGACAATACATCATGTTTTTTTAATTTCCATATTGTTATGCTTAACTTCTTTGATCTACTTTTTTCTTACCGGTTCTAGTTGATGCATGCTCACTTTTTTGTCTATGTTTTAGGTGAAATTCTCGATTCCTTCACCTTGATTTCTAATGTTGCTGTTTCTTTCATCATTCTCAAGAATTCTTCCAGAGTAGGTTCTTGTGAAGACTTCCACTTTCTAGTTATACATTTCCTTGCCACAGCTAGTATGGACCAAAGCAGGTATAGATCTTTTTTATTCATTCCAATAGCATCATTAACATTTAACAGGACTAAAGATTTGGTTAAAATAAAGGTATCTGTGAATATAGCTTAGAGAGAAATAGTAATTTCTTCCCAGAATTTTTTTATATTAATGCAATCAAAAAATATATGAGACCAATCAGCTTTATAGTTTAAAAAAATTGTGATAATAAGTATACCAATGAATGGCTATTAGCTGAGTTGTCCCAGTGCTGTATCAGCTTGAGATATAGTATATTTCTCCCCATGATCATGGTGTGAGTAGCATATTTTATGTGTACCAAATGGACTAGCTGTCTGATCAGTAATTTAGAGATGAAACTTATTGTGGGTAGTTAACTTTCATTATTACTTCTTTCAATGTACACCACTGGCATAATATCTCTCTCTCTCTCTCTCTCTCTCTCTATATATATATATATATATATATATATATATATATATATATATATATATATATATATATATAGATATAGATATATATATATATATATATATATATATATATATATATATATATATATATATATATATATGTATATGCTGTAGTGTAACATGGCACAATGATTTTCATCATTACAGTGAAATAAGTGCTATTCTTATGACTTGTATCTGTTTTCATTATGTATGTGACGGATGCCCTTTAAGTGGATCTCAAGGTATCAGTGTCAATTAAGTAGAGGGGACAGTGAAAGTTATGTAAGAAAAAGGTGCAGTGTACCCTAATAAGAAGCAAAACCAGGGGGTCTGGAATTGTTAGGAGAGAGTCAGATGCCCAGAACATTGGCTCCATACAAGAGATAATTTTACTTAGGATACTTTGTGAGATGAAAGACTTGAGGCCTTGCTACCTGAAAGTGTACCTTAGAAACTGTATTGGTTATCTGTTTGTGTTCAGCAGCTGAGTTGCTTAAAGATACTGCATGGTGAGTTTTGTTTAGAACACATACATCGCTTTATTTTAGCAAAACAAACCTTTTAAGTTCTATAAAATTAAAATAGTTTTTTGAACCTAGTCTTGCATGCCAGCTGCAGTAATCAAACACACACACACACACACACACACACACACACACACACACACACACACACACACACACACACGCACACACACGCACACACACACAAACACACGCACACACTCAGACTCACACACACACACACACACACATACACACACACACACACACACACACACACGCACACACACACACGCACACACACACACAAACACACACTCAGACTCACACACACACACACACACACACACATGCACACAAATATAGTTATAGTGCTCGCTTTTGAATGCATAGATTTTTGGTGGCTATTTCCCTGTTTCTGCTTTCAAAAGTTTTTGAATGCACGGGCAGGTCTGAATGAAAGGAGCAACACCAAATTTTACTCTCAGTGAGATCTACAATAGCTCACAGTTAATGGGAGTGGACTGTCATGCTGAAACTTTCAGTTATAACAAAAGTTTCAGCAATGGTGGTTTGAGTGTATGTGTGTATATGAGTGTCTGTGGGTTACAGTCAGAGTAAGGGGAAAAAGAAGGGCATAAATTATGTGTTGTACATGTGAATTTTTATGCATGAAGAGTGTGTGTGTGCGGATTAGTAGTATTAGAAAAGGGCTTTAGTAATGTGTAGATTTGAGTTTAGGGATAGGAATGCAGTTAGGGTTAGGTTTAACACACATAAGTAAGACGATTCATGGCGAGTCTTTGTCAATGTTCTGCTATCGATGCAGTGCTAAGCAATATTTCAGCACTTCATCATCTCGTAATACATATATATATATATATATATATATATATATATATATATATATATATATATATATATATATATATATATATATATATATATATATATATATATATATATATGTATACATACATATACACTTTGCTGTTTTTGTTTAACACACATAGCATCAGTATTATTGGTATTAGTACAACTGTACTTAACAACAGGTGACATTTTTCTCTTGACCCCACAGACAGAATAATTTCCAACCTCTAAGACAATGAGAGTGACTTCCAATTCCCAACTCAATATTGTGGGGACAGCTTTTAGCCTGGAAACTTCTTTCATTATAAACTTCCCTGAAGATTCCTTATCATACTTCCTCCTTGACCCAGGGCTAGTGAAAAAGAAATCTACAGTCTTAGTGTATTAACTTTGTTTTAAATTCCCCAAAGGTAGTTATTCCTAATTTATTCAAGAATGCCTCTGTTTTCCTGTGAAACCTAGCAGTAATGTCACATGACCACATAGTGATGTGCTTTCCTAATTAAGCAGCCTCATCACCCACTACTATGCCACATGACCCCCCCCCCCAGCAGGGAATGATCAGTCTGAGCCCCTGCGGATGGGCATCAACCTGGGGCATCCCATTCACTTTAAGGTAGCTGTGACCTGAACAGTGGGTAATATTGAAATTACATGACTGGGTGGTGGGGTGTTAATGCCAAATGAAACAGCTTAGCATTATTATTTTTCTCCTTACACAACCACTGTAGGGTTCAGGATCTATAGTGAGGTTTTTCCTTGCAAACAATATTTCAGGGTAGTGTAAACCCAGTTGCTAGGAATTCCATTCTTTTTTCTGCATATCATTTTTCAACATTGCTGAGCTTTTGGCTAATGTTATAGACAGGGTGATCCTCACTCTCAAGTTTTGAAGGCATTAGTATGTATCATGAACCAGTTGGATCAGTCAGCACTATCAAAATAGGCTCTGAACACAGAAAGTTGTCCAGTTTCCTTGAGGGTTCTTCAGCTTTATTTATCCAATAGATTTTCAATGGAGCCTTCCTTTTGTTAGGTCAGCTAGCAACCAATGGCAGTAGACTTCTAAATTAATTTGTGGTACTTACTTGCCAATGCTAAAAATGTTTTAACCTGACTTTTTTGTAGTTAGAGTAGGCCAGCTTTGGTCTGACTCAACTTTTCCAGTTTGTTGTTTCATATTTCTTCTGTGAGCTATATATGTCAAAGTGAGTTTTCTCCACACCTAGATTGCATTTTTCTGGGTTAGCTATCAACCCATATTGTTGGAAGGAATTCAAAATGGCTTGGAATTTCTGGATATGACTTCCCTCGCCTTTGGAAAGTATAACAACATCATCCAGGAAGGCTGAAGCATATCTGGCATGAGGTGTTTGCATATTGTCCTTTAGCCTCTGGACTGTTTGTGTGCTCTGTAGAGCTTTCCTGCCTTTCACTCTGCATCTAGCAACAATGTTGCATGACTACAGTGCAGTATGCTTTCCCTATGTCAGTAGTCTAAGCAGACACCATGATGTCATTAAAATTATGTTGTTTGAAAATTCACCTGCCCTCAAATTGTTATGGACATTTTATGTCACAATTGTGTAAAGACAGACTATTGGAAGTTCTTGTTGCAATTTTATTAAAGGCAACGTTGCCTTTTTATTTATTTATTTGTCTTTTCTTGGCTTTCCTTTTTTCCCCTAAAAAGGAGGTGAGTCTGTTATTTCAACTGATACCATACAATGAGTTATATACCGTGTTGCTTTGGAATGATTGCTTACTTATGCATTCTCAGTAGGTATTTTATGCAGGATATATGGTTCAAATGGCATATATCATGGGTATGCATCTGTTAAAGGGGCATGTGCATTTGATTCTTTTTACTTCACTGACTTGCTCTGCACAAATGTTATATATTTCTGAAGTATTTTTTGTTATTACTACTTATAATGATTATGACTTCACAGAATATTTCTCATCTGAGTCTTAACCTTATCTTGTCAGATGTGTTTATTGCAGTAAAAGAAGCAAGACAAATGTTTCATTGTCACACATTTTGAAATTACATCATAATACAAGGGAGATGAATGTGTAAGATTAGTTGAAAGATTCTTTCCTTTGAGCCATGCAGCACTTGAAGTAATATTTCCATATTACTTCCCAATTTCCCGATGGGTGGTTATATAACATATTAGTTTATTTTACATTTTGTTATTGCTTCATAATTCCTTTTAATCCCTTAGGGAAATTAGGAGGGGGTGTTGCTGTGATTAGATTCCTAAGTATACTTAGCTATACTTTAGTGCAACCGGACAATCCCTTCATTTGTCAGTGGCACAGCTATTGCAAAAGAGTATGTTTTGCTTCATCATTCATGTGTTAAAAATCTGTTACAGGTTATTGTGATTAACTGTAGTTTTTGGATGTCTATTCAATTTCAGTCACTTTGTAAAAAAATATATACTGTAACTGTGCTGTTCATTATTCAGTGATACTTTTTACTTTACATCAGAGCTATAATGCTCCTAAAATACAATGGGCCAGATTCTAGAACAGTTGTTTTCAATGTAAGTCTGGCCTAAGTCTGAAAGAACTGCTGTCAGTGTAATTTCCATAAAGGTCCCATCTATAAACAGGCTTACATTGGGGGGCAGACCTGCTGTCAGTGTAATTGGCTTACTTCAGTGTAAGGCCTGTCTATAAACAGACTTATAATCAGGGCTAGACATGCTCTCAATGTAAGTGGTCACTTACACAAAGAAGTCTTTTGGAACTGGGCATGATATGTTCAACATTCCACATCTATCACTTCCACTCATTGTTTAGCAGAAAATGAAGGGAATGTTACTACATACCTTACAGTTATTAATTACATTATGATAGAGGAGCATGGAAATGTTTAGTAATTCTAGTAATCAAAGTAAAGTATTAGTGCATCCTTTGTGTCATCTTTTAAATTATAGTTATTCAGTGGGACAGGTAAAAGTTATTGATATTTTCCCCCAGAAATAGTAGAAACCATTAATTATCCCTCAGCTGGCAAAATAAGTATTACTCCAGACATTTAACAATGCTTAAGAAAAGAATGAATCATCTCGCAATTAAATGTATATAAAGAGTCAGAAATGAGTGGCTATTTTAAAGTAAATTAGTAAATCTTTAGCTACAGAACATATATTTCCTAAATCAAGAGCTCAAACATTTACATCCATGAAGGGATGCAGGTTAAGTATAAACAAATTAGGAACTTTCATATGGAAATCCAATTAGATTGACTTTAGTGTTCATCCAGTTTGAAAACTCATGGGAAATATTTTACTGGCTTAACTGAAATAAGCAGGATTTTGTTTATATAACAGATTTTTTGGGCTGCAAAAGGAAATTCTATCATTCACATTCTAGAATTAAATTGTAAAGTTAATTGTAACCATTGCCAATCTTTGAAGATTACCATTGCTGTTGCCATGTACAAAGATGTAAATGATTCAAGAAAATGTTGAATATATTCAAAAAAAGAGACATGCTATAGACATCTTCCCTTACCTAAACCTAATGTCCTACACAGAAAACCATTAAGCAAGACTTCATTAGAATTTGTGAAACTTCAAATAGAAATGAAAAACTGTATGGGTAATAAATTTGACAGAACAAATAGATTCAGATCTTGCAAAGGTAGCCTTCTTCTGTGCTACCTCCTTTACTCAATTAAAGTTAATATATCACTGGTGTCATTCTCCTGCATGTCTTCAAAAAAACTGGCTGGTCAGCTAAATACAGATGCTGAGGATATGGAATAAAGAGTGCAGTTTAATTTCATATGTTACAGAAATGTCTGTTTGAGGGGACTTGCTTGGCTCTTGGAAGCCTAATATCTCACAGATAGACTTTTGCAATTTGGTTATGAGACAACCTTGAGGGGCCACTATTTTGGACAGGATATATGTGCATTCGTTCTCCTGTTTCAGTCAATTTGGCTATGATACTTACATGTTTAAAATTCTTCAAAAAGAAAGGATAAATCAATCACAAAAATATAGCTTTAAGACAAATATATGATCAAATAAAACAGTTGACAAAAAGGAATGAAGTGAATACTGGAATATATTTTACTGTATACTGATTCCTCCTTAAATATATATCCTAATGAATCCTCCATAAAATACATATCATAACTATTTCTTTCATTAGTTTTAGAATTTTTATTTATTTAATGATGACTCGGAGCTTCCAATGTTACAGTTAAACAGTGGTATGTTTTAATTATGCTTAGCACATTTATTGCAATTGAATTTGGACTTGGCTTGAATAAAGTGGATGTATGGTTAAAAATAGAGGGAAATATATAATCAGGCTGAAAAACAAAGAATTCTTCATGCCTGACCAGCTGGATATAATGAAAAAAGAAAATGTTGATAAGTGAAATTTAAGAAAAACATACTGCTTTCTAAGACTTATTCTGGAGTAGGGTTTGAAATGCAGAGATTAAGGCAGTCAAAAGACTTACCTGGAGTTTTTCTTGTGCTGATCATCATATTATTGGTAATCTTGTTGAGTTATCTAGAGTGTTTTCATTGATCAGGAAAGTAGTTACCCCTGCTTTGTGGCAATATTTTCACAGTATTTCATTGACACATGAAATAAATTAAAACATGGTTGATCAGTCGCAGTTTATTTCTTGTGTTAGTCACAAAAGGATTCTTTATTTCTTTTGTACTAGGATCTCAAACTTTGTTTTAGTTATAAATGTCCTTTGAGCTATGTGACTGACCACTTCATTTGCATAGAAATCATGCAGAACTAACCTTCTTTATCATTTGTTATCAGTCATTGTTGTTTAAATAATTCAGACTGCATACATCTCAGCAGTGGATAATCATGATTATACTATGGCAGATATTATCATACCATAACTCAAATACCTGATAGGCTCCCATGTTTCAGTGAGAAGGTATTAGTTGACAGTTAACCCTACAGAAGGAGAAATCCACAAATCATAAAAACAGTAATTTCACTGACAGTGATGGTTGAAGTAAATAGTTGAAAATAAAAATATACACATTGCAAAAATATTGTTTCATTTCATACACATCAAGGTGGAAAAAATAACACCCATTATGTGCAGTTTAAATATTACTTATCACAATATAAAAGTAATACAAATGCATGAACCTTAAACTAAAATTGTATAAATGTGCTATCTGCAAAGAAATTAGTAAGGAAAAATCTATCATAGGTTTATATTTTCATAGTATGATACAAGGCTATTGGCCCGAAAGCCTAAGCCTAGCTAAGAATTTCACACATTTTCCCACAAAGTCAGCACCTATTTTCCCTGTTCAGCAGGGACACAGGTGGGATCCCAGGAGTATATTTTCTGTTTTCCATCCAGTCGTCCAGGTTCCTCTTAAAGATGGCTAGTGAGGCACACTGCTTCACATGGAAAGGGAGTCTATTCCACAGATAGGGCAGTTGTTGGGACACAAATCTATCCTGCCAATAAGTTCTATTAATGTCACAGACCAGGTTGAGACCTTCTGTGTGGATTGCATGAGTGGAGTTTGACTTACGGATATGCAGCAACTCCATCAAGGCTGAGTCTGAGATGGCCATGTATGCCAAACACAGGTCACCTCTGAGCAGTCTGTACGAGACTGAGTAGAGGGACAGGGCTTTTAGCCTATCTGTATAGGACAGGTGTTTGAGACCCTGGATTTTCCTGGTCAGGAACCTGTGTGGTCTCTCCAACTGCTGCATGTGCTTGACAAGCTATATGCCAAAGGGGGCACTGTACTCAATAATTGGTCTGATAAGGGAGGAGTACAGGGATGTTATGATGTCTTTGTTCCTGGATGAAATACCCTTACTTATGAGGTGGACCATGTAGAAAGCCTTCCGCACAATGGAGGCAATGTGGTGGTCAAAAAGCAGGTTGCTATCAAACTGGGTGCTCAAGTCCCTCATGACTGACTGTGTGCCTTGTACGTTGTTATTAATGTGATGATTAGCAGGGACACCATTTTACCCAAAGGGGATAATAATGCCTTTCTTGGCATTCAGTTTGAGGCCATGCTTCTGGCACCAGTCATTAGTTTGGGTAAGGCCCTCTTGGAGGATGTTCACATCACTAGGGGAATTTATGACAGTGCCCAGCTTGCAGTCATCTGCAAATGTGGTCTACCACAAACAACTGGTTTTGGCTTGCAACTCAGAAAAGTATATCCCAAACAATAGAGGCCCCAAGATTGATCCTTGGGATACACCAATTGTTACAGGTCTACTACTAGAGGTGGCTTCTCCTATTTTGACTGAGTGGGTTCTATCACTGAGCCAGTTAGCTACCCATCTGGCAACATACAGTTTGATGCCTAGCTGGAAGAGTTTATCTATTATGCCCAAGTGGGGAATATTGTTGAAGGCTTTGGCTAGGTCAGGGTAGGTGGTGTGCACTATCTTCCCCTCATCCTTGGCTTTGGTGACTGTTTTGAAGAAGCTGACCAAGTTTAACAGGAATAATCTCCCTTTGACAAAGCCAAACTGTGTGGGATCAAGAATTTGGAGGTTGCCAATGTCCTTGTTTATAAGGTCCATGATAATGCATTCCATGGCCTTGCAGAACAGGCTAGTTAGGCCATGGAATGCATTATCATGGACCACCAAACCAGGACTGAAACACTAAAGGTGGAGTGTCCATATTCACCAAGGATATTAAAAAAAACAGGCTAGTTGCCCAGCACAATACGTCTGAAATTCTCCAGGTGCAACTAACACTAGGTAAGACTGCAATCCAAATTGTAGCTTGCTACAGATCCCCCACCATGCCCCAAGATTCTCACTACACCTTTCTAAACATACTGGAAAAAATTAAGATACAACCAAATACCCTAATACTGGGTGATTTCAACTACCCTTCCATTAACTGGGAAAACTACTCATTTGCCCAATGGTGCTTGGAATTCATTAATTCCAATTCCCTGGATCAACTAATCCTTAGTCCCACCAGGGGCTCCAATATCTAAGACCTGGTCATTACCAACATGGGAAATCGATGCTCCACACCTATGGTCACCCCCCTCGTTGGTCAGGTCTGACCATAAGTTAATCACCCTTGACATCCACATTCCAACCTCACTCCCCAATAAGGAAACCACCATAAAAAACTTCTCCAAAGCCAACTTCATGCTACTGAAGTTAGAAGTGAAAAACTTCATGACACTCATGCAGATGGGAACTGAAAGTTTGACTGCTGAATCCTACACTAAGGCACTGTACGAGCACATCCACTTGTGCATGAATTGTGCCAGCCCCAATAGAACCATGATGCTCTCCTCCAAAAAAAGGAAGCCAATCTGGTGGTCCCCTGCCATAAACAAACTTTACAACAAAAGGAAGAAACTGTTGCAGAAAATAGGAAAATCCCAGGATGCAAAATACTCCCTTACCAGCCTCTGTAAAAAGATGAGATCCTTCATAAAATCCTCCAAAGCTAGTTATGAAAATAAAATTGCCAAAGATTCCAAAGACAACCACAAGGCATTCTATAGCTTTGTCAAGAATCTAAATGGTAATGTTCAGATATAGCCAATATCCTGGCAGATCGATTCATTGCAAACTTCACTCCCCTCTCACCCCCTAAAGGGCCCATCTCAATACCAAAAGATTGCCAAATTCCGGTAATAATGGCCATATAGGTAAAAAATGCACTCTACAAAGCTAATACAGCATCTATGGGACCAAATGACATCCCAGGCTGTGTACTACATGAACTACAAAATGAACTGGCACCTCATCTAAGTGTCATGTTTAATCACAGCCTCACCTCAGGCTTCGTGCCCACTGAGTGGCGCACAGCTACAGTTATCCCACTACACAAGGGATGATCCCAGGAACTACTGCCCCATCAGTCTGATGAGCCTGATCTGCAAGGCCATAGAACGTATTATCATGGAACTTATAAACAAAGACGTTGGCAACCTTCAAACACTGGACCCCACCCAGTTTCGGTTCATGAAGGGCCAATCTTGTCTCCTGAACCTGATTGACTTCTTCAAATCAGTCTACAGAGCTGTGGACAAGGGTAAAGTGGTCCACACAGCCTATCTGGACCTCACCAAGGTCTTTGACACCATCCCCCACCTGGAATCATAGATAAACTTACTAAGATGGGAATTAATCCTTACATCACTTGATGTTTTGCCAACTGGCTTACTGACAGAACCCACATTGTAGAAGTAGCCGAATCCAAGTCCAGCTCCAGACATGTGACAAGTGGAGTACCTCAGGGTTCAGTCCTGGGACCGCTCTTGTTTGGCATCTACTTCTCTGAAGTACAGGTCAACACTAAGGGACTCTGGCTAACAAAGTTTGCACATGACTGCAAACTGGGAACCATTATTGAATCCCCATATGATGTGGATATTCTACAAAAGGGCCTTACAGAAACAGATGCCTGGTGCCAGAGACATGGGCTCAAGCTTAATGCCAAGAAATGTATAGTTATTCCCTTTGGAAAAAAACATGTACCCATGAATTACCACATAGGTGGCAGTACACTAAACACCGAAAGTGTGATAAAAGACTTAGGGACACAGGTGGACAGTGGTCTCACCTTCGATAACCACATTGCCACAACAGTCAGAAAATCCTTCTGTGTTTCAGACCTCATTACTAAGGGCTTTTCATCCATAAAAAGGAGGTCATTGTCCCACTGTACTCATCCCTCATTAGAACCATTATAGAAAACAATGCCCCATTTGATATGTACCTCTCAAGACATCTGTAAGAACTTAAAAGGCCTCAGAAATACCTCACTAAAAGAATCACAGGCCTAAAGCAGATGTCCTATGCTGAACGTCTAAAAAAACTCCACCTATACTCTGTCGCATATTGTCTACTCGGAGGCGATCTCTGCTTAACATACAAGGCCATATCAAACCCAGAACTGTTGGACATGCTACACTTAAAGAAATACCAATCCTTCAGAGACACATGCTCCAAGGATCTAAACCTTGTCATCACAATGAACAAACCATGCTGGAGGGATAGGTTCCTGACCCAGAGACTCCCCAGACTCTGGAATAGACTGCCCATACATGTCAAGCAGAGCGCTTCTTTGGCTCTTTTCAAAAGGAACCTTGATGACTGGATGGGAGATAGGAAATTCACTCCGGGGATCATGTCAGTTGCCCTGCTAGACAGGGGTCCAGGGAAGTAAATACTGTGGGAATAAATAGCGAGTGAATTGTTATGGCTAGGCTTGTATAGGCCCTAGGGCCAATAGCCTAGTGCCAGCCTATGAACCTATGATGGGCTTATAATTGCCGGGGTCAGTGGACTTTCCACATTTGAGAAGAGGGATGACAGTGGCTGTCCTCCATTCTGCTGGGACGAAGCCAGTGCACAGGCTTTGGTTGAATAGGGTGCCTAGTGTTGCTGAGAGCTCTTGCCTGAGTTCTTGTAGGACACAGCCAGGGATGTTTTTGGGTCCTAGGGAGGTTGTATTTTTTGCTTTGAGAGAGCATTAATGAACTGTTCCCTAGTGATGAGGAGAGGGGGCAGTTGCTGGGAATGTCCTGGTTTACTGATAGGGGAGACAGGGAGGTGAAGTTTTTATCAAAATTGTCTGCCAGCAGGTTGGCTATATCTTTGGCATTTGTGTATGTAGTATTCTTGACCACCAATTCAGAGCAGATTTGGGAGTTACCTTTGAGATTGCGAATGTATGTGAAGAAGGCCTTGTGATTGTCCTTAGTGGATGTGGTCAATTTGGACTAAAAGTTAATCATAGAGGATTTCACCACTGACCTTATTTGCTTGTTCGGATTGTTTCCAACTTGGCACCTGCTCCTTCTTGGTCCTCGACAGCAATTTTTTCCTTTTATTATAGTCTGTTTATTGCTGCTGTCCACCAGACAGGTTTACTCTTCCTTGAGAAAAATGATTTGGTCCTGTCATGTTTTGCTGAGTCCAATGCAGCTCTAGTCATGTTACTAACCTGACTTGATCTGCTTGCTTTGGCTAACAATTTACCTTTACTCAACTCGAGTCATAAGTTAAATGCAGTTACCTTATGACTTGGGTAGTTATTGATGAGATTTACTTTCTCCTGATTTGAAAATTTGGTGTCCATTTCAGACAAATCTAACTACCTGGAATGCATTACACCATAAATCAGACTCGTCTATGGACTATTGCTTAAGTATCCCACAGATGAAGAAAATCACTGTACATATCCTTGCTTTCAGCTGGCCAAAAGTGAAGCACAGCAAATAACAAAATGAACAGATTTCAGTAAGAAAAAACTTCAGGACAGAATGGCAGAAATAAAACAGACTTGTTGGTAGTTTATGTTTTTTTTCCATACCGGAAGTTTTATCAGTACAAAATAAGACTTACTTCCAATATTCAACTGCATTGCTCTTTAGATATCAAGATAATAGCCAACTACCTCTAACTCTGAGACATAGAAGGATGAAAACTTAACTGCATGCCTAATGACCAGTGTGAGAAACAGTGGCATGAGTGCTGCAATGACCAGGTGGAGGGAAAGATAGAAGTGAGTGACAAACCCCAGCTTACCTATCCCAGGGGAAGGTTGGTACCTTGGATCACTGCACAGATGTCATCTGTAGGTGTGTAGATGTATCATTAGCAGCAAGGACCCTGATGTACTAATGCTGAAAACAGTGTACTACTTTGCCAGTAGACTTGGCACATGTGTGCTTATGCCTCCTGGCAGCACAAGTTTCAGGGACTGAGGACATATATGGAAAAAAACCCATGGTCACAGCTGATAACAGCAGTACATTTACCATCTGACTCTGGGCTCACAGTGGAATGAATGGGTTGGCAGGCTTTTCCCCCTTGAGAAATGAATGGGTAATTTGAGTCATCAAAGGTGTATCCTGATGATCATTGAGGGGGAGCTATCTAAAAATATATAAAATAATAATACTTATTATCATAATAATAGCCAATTCATAGTTACTTTTAACCTCTTTTTGACTGGGTAATCACAATGGAAAAATTGTCCCTTTTCAGGGGAGGTTCATGAACACTGTCAGGTTAAGAGTTACATAGTGTTTAAATGAAAGTGGGGGAAATAAAACCCTGTACCTTGGGCAGGGTTACTCAGTCTAATCACTTAAGGAATATTAAGCAATGAAAAACAATGTTAAAACATGCATAACATGTTGTCATGCAAAGTATATCCAACACAATAAAATATTGCCTTATATAAAGGGAGAATTCCTTGAATTGTAACCTCAATATGATGACTGAGCTTGTATGTTCCTCTAACCATTGGAACTATGTTATCTGGAAATGTGTGCTTCTGGTAATGTCATTTTTGTGAAATTAATCTAAAATGAGGGATTAAAAAATTATTGAGAATTTGATGTTGGGGTGGCATATTTAAGTAAAATTAAAATATTGGGTGGAATAGGAGAAAGAGGGTGCAGCACTAGAGGCAGACCTCATCAGCTCAATGCCCACAAGCTAAATGTTAGGAGAATGGTACACAGCCATTTAGATGTTAGGAATGGGAGATAAGGAAGGACTACAGCATACTAACAGGAAGAAGCTCACAGAATATTGAAGACAACCTTGGTATTAGAAAAGCAGCCAGAAATTGTACAGAGGGTTCAGATGCAACATTCAGATTCAGATACAGTTGCTATTATCTCAGTACATAGAATTTTTTCTGGAAACATACTGTCACCTGGTGTGTATGTATGTATGGGGGTGGTATTCATATTCTCCCATTCTCTGGAGATACTCCATAGAAGTAATACTAGGTGAGTGGTAATAACACTCAAAAGCCCATTTCTGGTTGGCTTTATTATCAACACTGATGGAGTCACAGAAGGCAAATGAATGGTGGTTGGTGACAGCTATGTCACAACATCCAAAGTTGTATGTTGTAGCCTCTTTATCTAAGAGAAGGGGTGATCTTTCAGCTGATCACCACTGGTGTCAATATGGATAGATAGCAGCTGAACAAACTAGGAATTACAGGCTTGTATTGGAGGTATTCTGAGAATGCATCAGACAACACGTTTTTCTGCCATCTTAAGAACTTCTCACATAGGGGGTGTGGCCAAGAAGAGCACTGAGGAACAGTTCTGCCTTATCAGAATTTCTCTGACAGGATTTATTTAATTTAACTATCCTATTTTTATTTATTTTATTTTTTTATTACATATTTGGAATCCTCTAACTGTACTCTGGGATAGTATATACATTTTTTTTTAATTTTTATACTTTTTCCTGTCAATAAGTACCAGAGAAAATATCTTGGCACCAGGATACAAAATGAGCCACACTAAATCTTTTCTTCAGGAAACAGCTATTAAGAAGGAACTTCAGCCACTATTATCTAATATTCAAGAGCTGACAACAAAAAAATGATAGAATGGATGTGAAACTAGACAATCTTAAAGAAAAATATTCCCGACAAATGGAAATGCTACATGAAGACCTCAGACAACAGAAGAGGCAGATTACAGGAATAGAAACATCACTAAATGCTATGGACACTAGATTCAAGAAGATGAACACAATATAGACTTTCTCTTAAAACAGAATACCCTTTGGCAAACTAAAATTGATGATCTAGAGAATAGATCAAGAAGAAATAATATTAGGATTTTCAGGCTACCTGTTAATGTTGAAGAAAACAATATGGAAAAATTCATAACATTTTGGCTTCCTTAGATATTACAGCTTCCTGAAGCTCATTCATATGGGATAGAGAGAGCCCACAGGTCCTTGACTTCTTCAAAAAAAGGTAAAACTAATTCTATTAAATCTGTTATAGTGAAGTTTTTATCATCACATGACAATGTCATACGCTTTGATAATGATTACTCATCTTCTGTAACAGCCAAAAGAAAACTTTTCCTTCCAATGCTTAAAGAACTTAAAAAAGCCCAAATAAAGTCTCATCTATTATTTCCAGCCAGATTAAAAATATTTCTTCAAGATGGTCAAAAAATATTTGATGACTTAGAAACTGCCATTACTTTTATTAGAACAAGAAAGCTGCTTGATAAAATAGAAGAAATGGATTGGGCAAATCCCAGTCTTTAAAGAAATGCAGACAATAGTTCCTGGAAGACTTCTGAACTTAAAAAGAAGCTCAAGAATAAGTGAATATTAAAGAAGGGAAAAAAAGAAGACATTTCTGTTCAAGCTTTCTTTTATCCTAGATTTATTATATAACCCAGAAGTTGGGGAGATGAAAATGGTTCAACAGGTGAGTCTTGTTGTTTAAATCTTTTTTTTTTTCTCTTAATGATATATGCCTGTTTTAATAATGTTTTTATAGTATAATTGCTAGTAAACCTAGTTAGCTTTATTATATGTGACTTGATAATTACTGTAAATGAATGCTGCTTATTTTATCTATTATTCATTTGTTTTATCTGCTGTTGGTTACTTTTAATGCTCTGTATAATTGGGGAATGATATCTGTGTTGTCTTGGTGATTAAAACAAGTAAGGAGATTTAAAGTGAAAACAATGAGGGTATTTGGTTCTATAGAAATGTTTCTTTTTATTTTTGTTGTTATTTTCTATATATTTGAAGGGAGACTTTTAATAAATATTGTTGAAGTGTTGTTTCTTTGCTAATTATAATTTCTTCTGGTAGTGAATTTGTTGGTGGTAGTGGTGCGGGACATTGAAGATGCTTTTAGTAGACTGATGTGATATGGTTTTCAGCTCAGGTACTTGATAAAAGCAGGAATTGTGTAAATGTGATGTTAAATGGAAGATTTTTGTGAAGTTCCTGGTGATGATATACCTTAATAGTATTGTTATATGCTGGTTTTATGTTTACTGGTGCTTGTTGTGGGGAATTGGGTGGCTTACTGTTGGTAAGTGAATCGCTGGTGGTCTAGTGGCTTGTTGTGTTTGAGAAATGAAGTTTGCGATGCTTACGATGCTTATGGTTTTGAATATGGGTTCTCTTTTTCACTTTTTCTCTCTCTCTCTCTCTTTCTTTTTTCTGCATTGTGTTGTCCCCAAGATGCAGCGAGGTGGTCTACTGTCTTGGCAGTGAAAAATTGCTTGGGGTTTTCCTCCTTAGCCTCGCGGATATGAATTGAAGTACTAAACTGAGATGCATTTGCATGGGAGCAGATAGACGCGAAGATAGAGAGAGGAGAAGAAAATATTGTTTCCATAGAAACATATGTTGTGTGAACTCTAAGCTGATTGGCTAAAATGTTGGTGTCATTCAAAGGGGATCCAGTGTCTGTCAGCCTGGGATGACATGCTCGACAAGCCACGTTGCTTCGCTAGGGATGGCTTGCACCTGTCACCACTGGGCTTTCGGATATTGGCAAAGGCTCTTGCCACCCCCATAGTGCCTTTTTTAGGCAAGGCTCAAAAGTCAAACCCACCCCCTTAGACAGCACAAGGAACAAGAAACTAAGGGTAATGCTGCTAAATGCCAAAAGTCTTAACCTCAAGATGCACGCACTCGAAGCTCTCCTCAGTATGGAGAACATCGATATCTGTGCAGTGACAGAAACCTGGTTCAAGGCTCCAGAGAGCACCCCAGCACTACCAGGCTATACCTCATATCATGCTTTTCGGCCCCAAAACCCAGACTGAACCACAAAAGGAGGGGGAGTTTCCATATTTATCAAGGATATCCACACCTCCAGGTTAGTGGCATTGCACGAATTATCAGAGACCATCCATGTGCAACTAATAGTGGGCAAGACTGCTTTTCAGTTTATAGCATCCTACAGACCACCCTCTCAAAGTCAGGAATCCCATTCGGCTTTCCTGAAAACATTGGAGAACATGAAGATCTCTCCGAACACCATTATATTGGGCGACTTCAACTACCCAAACATTGACTGGGAGCACTACTCAAGCCCCAGCACCTTAGCCCAAAGATTCATGGAAATTATAAAATCAAGTGCTATGGAACAACTAGTCACCACTCCCACAAGAGGGGACAACATACTAGACCTGATCATTACCAACATGGGGAGTCTATGCTCCACACCCAAAGTATATCCCTCATTGGTAAGATCAGACCATAAATTAATTTCACTGGATGTCCACATCCCGACCCCACCCCCAGCCCAGAAAACCATAGTGAAAAACTTCTCAAAAGTGAACTTCTCACTTCTCAAAACCAAAGTGGAATCCTTCAAGGCCCCAGGGCCAGTGGAAACTACAGCCCAAACTGCAGAATCCTATATAAATACATTCTACGGACATCTCCAGGAATGCATGGATCATGCTATCCCAAACAAAACCAAGACCCAATCATCCAAAGGCAGGCGTCCAGTCTGGTGGACCCCTGCCATAAATAAACTGTACAACAGAAGGAGGAAGCTACTACATGATAGAGCAAAATCCCTAATAGGGAAGGCATCTCTGATCAGTACTAGCAAAAAATTACGATCCCTCATAAAATCCTCCAAGGCCAGCTTTGAGAGAAAAATTGCACAGGACACCAAAGACAATCATAAGGCTTTTTTCAGTTATGTTACAAACCTGGAATGCAACTCCCAGACTTGTTCTGAGTTGATTCTAAATGACAAAAATACACTGAACCCACAGACATCGCCAATATCCTGGCAGACAGGTTCAGTGCAAACTTCTCCACCCCCTCCCCCCCAAAAGAGCAAGTATCTATCCCGGCATAGGGCTGCCTCCCAAACATCTCAGATGCTCAGATGAAGGCTGCCCCCTCCAAAACAAAAAACACTGCTTCCATGGGACCAGATGGCGTCCCAGGTTGTGTCCTACATGAGCTACAAGAGGAACTAATCCCTCAAATAAAACAGCTATATAATCTCAGCCTCACTACAGGATATGTGCCCACAGAATGGCGTACAGCAACAGTGGTCCCACTCCACAAAGGTGGAGCCTCTACGGACCCTGGAAACTATCGCCCCATAAGCCTGACTAGCTTAGTCTGCAAGGCTATGGAGAGGATCATCATGGAGCTCATAAACAAAGACATTGGGGACCTACAGACACTAGATCCTATCCAGTTCGGCTTTGTCAAGGGCAGATCCTGCCTTTTGAACCTGGTTGACTTCTTTGAAACAGTCACCAAAGCCATAGATGAAGGGAAGGTAGTCCACACAGCCTATCTGGACCTTGCAAAGGCATTTGACACAATACCCCACTCGGGCATCATAGATAAGCTTTCCAGCTTAAATATAAACCCCTATGTCACAAGATGGGTCGCAAACTGGCTCAAAGACAGAACTCACAGAGTGAGAGTTGCTGGAGCCATGTCAGACTCGAAACCGGTCACAAGTGGCATCCCACAGGGTTCTGTCCTGGGACAACTCTTGTTCGGTATATACTTTTCCGAGGTACAGGCAAACGTGGGAGGACTATAGCTCACCAAGTTTGCAGATGACTGCAAACTGGGCGCCATAATCAACTCTCCAGCTGACACAAGCATCCTTCAAAAAGGTCTCACAGAGACAGATAACTGGTGCCAGCGCCATGGTTTAAAGCTAAATGCCAAAAAATGTATAGTCATACCCTTTGGCAAAAACAATGTGCCCACAAATTACCACATAGGCGGAAACCCATTAAGTACAGAGAAAGTTATTAGGGACCTGGGGACCCAAGTTGATAGCAATCTCTCCTTTGAAAACCACATTGCCAAAGTGGTTAGAAAGACCTTCTACATAGCCCACCTCATCACGAAGGGTTTCACATCTAGATCAAGAGAGGTAATCGTGCCCCTTTATTCATCCCTCATCAGGCCCATCATAGAATACAATTCCCCTTTTGGGATGTATCTTACCCGACACCTGCAGCAATTAGAAAGACCCCAAAAGTATCTCACCAAGAGGATCAAGGGTCTCAAACAGATGCCATATGCTGCTCTGTTAAAAAAACTCCAGCTCTACTCAGTTGCATACCGCCTACTTCGAGGCGATCTATGCCTGACATACAAAGCTATGTCAAATCCAGAATTAATGGACATGCTCCACCTCAGTAAATCTAAATCCCTTCGATCCACACGCTCGAGGGACTTGAACCTCAGCACAGAAATAAATAGAACTTGCTGGAGGGACAGGTTCATAACCCAGAGGCTCCCTTCGCTCTGGAATAGAATTCCAGTTCATGTGAGGCAGAGCACCTCACTGAATCTCTTCAAGAAGAATCTTGATAAGTGGATGGGGGATCGTAGGTTTGTCCCAGGGATTACTCCCGTGTCACTATTAGACAGAGGCACAGTAAACTAAACCTTAAAAAGGGCACAGTATACTCAAATCAAGGGGTGGCATAAGCCATACAGAATCGGGCTAGGCTTATAATTGCCCCAGGGCAGATAGCCTAATATGAACCTATGAACCTATCAACCTATGAACTCTGCAGCTACATTTATAAGCCAGGGTAGACAGTCTCTACTGCCATCTAGAGGAAAAAAGAAAGTATTGCAGGATATACTTAACATATTTTTTGTAAAAACATTTATTAACTTTATGAAGCAACCTTTATTTATATTTTTTTATATATACAAGTACTATTAGTAATTTTTATCATATAACAGATTGGTGCTGTCGGTAAGGATCAGATGAAAAAAAAAGGACAACTCAATATATATATAAAATTTTGCCAAAAAAGCTCAGTTGATTGCTTAAATATTTATTCATACAGTTAGTATGATATAGTTATGACATTGCTATACACACACTCATATGCATACGCACTCACATGCACACATGCACACATACTCATATACATTATTTGTCATGAAAGACACATATATTTGGCTGCATTTATAACAAATGCAGAATTTGTTTATATGGTGGTGTTTGGATGGTAATGTCATGACATACAGAATTATGTCTAAGCTCAAAATCTCATCTTGTTATAAGTCACAAGTCTAGCCACTTATAATAACATAGGTGTATCTTCCTGGCTTCATGAAGTAAAGACAACAATCAAATAATTGAGTCTTTTTCCCAATTATACTCCTTAAATTACATTAAATAGTCTGACAGACATACTCACTTATAAATATCATTAATCAACAAGACATTACTGTACCTGCTAACATAAATATAATATCAAGGTGGTACTTCAGATATATAGTTCAGGCACTTTTTCAACATGTAATATCAGGGAACATTGTTTTATTTAGTTTTCTGTAAATAGATTTAGTGTGTTCTGTCATTGATGGGGATTTAGTTTGAGGACTGTAAGACAGGGAAAGATAAATACATCATTGGATATACATATATTGCAACTATATTACATCTTTTGTGGAAGCAATATATACAGAATGCACCTTGCTGATGGCTTACCTAGGTTGGTTACGTATATGTTACATTCTAAATATCTCTAAAAACAGATTTTTATTAAAAGAATCCATGATTTTGTTATGACCTCTGTTTTATATTTATGACATGTAGTTGATCCTTATGATATTATAAACCCAGTCTGACTTATATAATAAGGAATTTTTACATTATATTTTATTATATATATATAATATATGATAACGATGAAATATCAGTGATATATTATTTCATAAAATCAAAGTGAGACAGTTACATTTGAAATGTTTTAGTATGTTTTCTTGAATGATTATATACAAAAATATTAGTTGTATCTTATTTATAATCTTTCTTCTTTTTTTAGTCACATATACTGCCTAATAAAGTAAAAGTATGCAAAAACAGATACATTTAGGTAGGGATGAGAAGCGTGTTGTTACTAGATAGTTGGACAATTTGAGTGATAGATGTCACTCATATTAGGAGTTTTTAAGTCCAGGGGGCTGTTTATGCTATTAGTATATGTTGTAATTTTTTTTCTTAATAGTCATTATGATGTTCACTAAGTTTAACAAAATTGAATTGAATATAAACATATCTTACTGGGAAAGAGTTTTATATGGTTCATATCTAACTTGTAATTGGTTTCCTTATAGTCAATCTTTATTGTATTCTAAAACATGGAAAAACAGAAAAATTAGTCAACAAGTAATATTCAGAAATATAAACATTATATGACATCTTTAAATTGTATCTCATTAAACGTAAATGGATTAAATAATCCTAACAAGAGAAGATCTTTGAATAAATATCTTAAACTGTATAATTCTCAGGTAATATTTCTCCATGAAAACGCATCTATTAGCTAAAGATGTTATGAAAATAGATACTAAATCTTATAAACTTTTGATAAGCTCTGAGCATATACAAAAAAAAAAGAGAAGTGGCCATACTATAGAAAAATACATCGCCTATGCCTAAAATAATTGATACATTTACAGATAATAAAGAGATGCTATCATCAGTAGTTATAGAATTTAATAACAACATTTTGACTTTAATAAATATGTATTGGATTTCTGGCATTGGACTAAAAACAGTAAAATAACATTTGGATCATATAGTACAGTTCCCTAAGGGTTATATTATTCTTGCTGCAGATTTTAATTGTATCTTAGATATAAAAGATTCTAAAACTAATGGCAAAAGAAAAATTTCAGCAAAAGCCAAATTATTGAATGAATTCTCAGTTTCATATATGCTGAAGGATATTAATAACTTTGCAGATGCTAAATCATTGTTTTATACATTCTACTCACATCGATATAATTCATATTCAAGAATAGATAGGGTATTCATTTCTAATAACCTAACTGATTCCTTATTAAACTCAAAGGTGATTTCATGTCCTCTTTCAGACCATAATTCCATAACATTTGATTTTTATATTAAATTCCACGTTTAATATTCAAATTAAAAGGATACCTGTGTACATAAGTAAATTAAAATAATTCACTAATTTCATTTCTATAGAAGTACAAAATTTTATTGAACTTAATAACACACAGGGAAACTCTGAAGTATATATCTGGGATGATCTAAAAGCTTACCTATATGGTAAAATTATTGATTGGTATAAAAAGAAAATAATTTCATGGGATAAAGTACTCCAAGATCTACAAACAAAGTTAAATACTTTAAGACTTGATGTTTCAAGAAATCCAGACGAGAAAGCTAGAATAAATTAAGCAAATACTTTGAACAATAAGTATATGGAA
This sequence comes from Protopterus annectens, assembly GCF_019279795.1. NCBI lineage: Eukaryota > Metazoa > Chordata > Ceratodontiformes > Protopteridae > Protopterus > Protopterus annectens. The sequence continues at coordinate 1,300,717,886 of NC_056729.1, forward strand.
ATATTAAAATCATAAAGTCATGATTAATCTGGAGAAATATAAACTTCTAAATTTTTCTATAAATCCTAGATCTATGAATATTCTAGCTAACAAAACTAAAAGGTTACATACGTTTAATCAAATTAATGAAATATATTCTGCAACAAAAAGAAAAAAGGTATCTGATTTACCAAATATATTAAGTGAGTTTAGAGAAATTTTCTTAAAACTAAATCAATCTGATGCCATGATTAATGGTAAAAAAGTATTCAATCATTTATCAATAATAACATAAAGAACAGACTATCAGAAACACAAATAAAACTAATAGATAAACAAATATCTTTTAAAGATATAAATGATCAAATTGCTAAACTTAAGCAAAATAAAGGTCCTGGTAACGATGGTATCATTTCCGAAATCTACAAAGTTTTTCCTGCCAAAGCTTTAACTTTGTTACACACAGTATTCACTATAGCTCAAAATAATAACATTATACCCCCTTCTTGGAAGTATACATTTATTTCTCCCATACTAAAGCCTGATAAAAATCCTACAAAATGTTCTTCATATAAGCCAATTTTGTTGTTAAATACAGGCTATAAAGTGTTTGTGTCTATTTACGCTGACAGAGTCAAAAAATATTTACCCTTCCTGGTAGACATGGCTTTATAATCAATAGAACTTCCTATGATAAAATCAAAAGAACAATAACTTTAATTGAATTAGTAAAAATCTTAAAGAATAATTTAATTCTAGTCAGTTTAGCTATCAACTGTACTTTTGATTCAGTTAATTGGGAATATCTTTTCATTTTATTGAAGGTGTAAAATTTCTCTAATAACTTTATTAATCTTATTACTTAATTATATAATGGAAGTCAAGCCTACATAAAAATTGGTACAAATTAATTCTAGAACATACCTATTGTGAAAGGAACCAGGCAAGGTTGCCCTTTGTCTCCTCTTTTGTTCACATTAAGTATGGAACATCGGGCAAACTTAATAAGAGATAACAATAGTATACAAGGTTATAGATTAAACTTCAATGAAACATCAAAAATCCAAATGTTTGCTGATGATGTATTAATTACCTTTGGTGACACTAATCCCACCTTACAAGAATTGTTCAAAAAAACAAGGGAAAACAGCTCTTGTACTTTACAAAAAGGCACCTAAACCTGGATATCCAAGGGTCAGCTTCTAGTGATTTCGCCTGTCCAATTGGTGAATCTGGGCATACTGGGGCAATGCAGCAACTGCCTCATGTTCACAGACAACCCTCTCCTCCTACCACCCAACACTACAACCTGTGAGAGATGCACTTACATAGCCAAACTAGAAGCAAAACTCTCTCCAGCCAAGATTGTGCTAGACAGTCAAGAGGAGAAGGTTAACCCCTGCACTACACCTCAACCAACACATAGCCCTTCAAAACCCACACCTTAAACACATACACACACACATAGCAACACTAAACACAGATATGTTTAGGCACATAACATCAACCTGCCCAAGCAATAAGGACCTCCAAAGCTAAAATGCAAACACCAGTCACAACCAAAGTGACATATAGTTCATAACACCAGAGTGCCACCCAACAACAACCCTTAAGGCAAGACAACGTACCCAACACTTTAGTCATAGGTGACTCTATAGTCAAGTACACTGATGTCCCACTCACCAGGCTGAACTAGGGGAAAATTACAGTCAGCTGCCTGTCGGGTGCCAGGATCCGCCACATAACACATGAACTCAAGTCACTCCACAACAAGTACAAATACAACTCTGTTATTGTCCATGTTGGAGTGAATGACTTGAGACATACCTCCCTGGACTACATGAAAAGAGACATGGAAGAGCTCTTGGAACATGTGGCCCAGGCAGGTATGACCCTAGCTCTGAGTAGCATCCTGCCTTCGCCCAGAATGATACCACAGTATAAGGACAAAATGATTGACTTCAACAATTGGCTAAGCTTCTGGTGTCATTCAAGGGGGATCCAGTATCTGTCTGCCTGGGACGAAATGATCGACAAACCACAATGCTTTGCCAGAGATGGTCTGCACCTGTAACCCCTGGGATTCAGGTTACTGGCTAAAGCTCTTGTCACCTCTATAGTGCCCTTTGTAGGCAAGGTTCAAAGGAGAAAACCAACACCATAACAGATACAAGCATGCAAAATCTGAAGGTAATGCTACTCAATGCTAGAAGTCTAAACCTCAAAATGTACTTTCTCAAGGCACTCCTAAAAATGGAGAAAATCGATATCTGTTCAGTAACTGAGACCTGGTTCAGGGCTCCAGAGAGCATCCCTGCAATACCAGGCTACAACTCTTACCACACTTCTCGGCCACCAAACCAAGACCGAAACACTAAAGGTGGAGGAGTGTCCATATTTAACAAGGATATTCACACCTCCAGGCTAGTTACCCAACACAATGCATCTGAAATTCTCCAGGTGCAACTAACAATAGGTAAGACTGCAATCCAAATTGTAGCTTGTTACAGAACCCCTACCATGCTCCAAGATTCTCACTACACATTTCTAAACATACTGGAACATAGTAAGATACAACCAAACACCCTAATACTGGGTGATTTCAACTACCCTGCCATTAACTGAGAAAACTACTTTTGTACCAACATCTTTTCCCAATGGTTCTTGGAATTCATATATTCCAACACCCTGGATCAACTAATCCATTGTCCCACCAGGGGCTCCAATATTTTAGACCTGGTCATTACCAACATGGGAGATAGATGCGCCACACCAGTGTTCACCCCTCTTTGGTCAGGTCTGACCATAAGCAAATAACCCTTGACATCCGCATCACACCCTCACCCCCCAGTAAGGAAACCTCTGTAAAAAACTTCTCCAAAGCCAACTTCATGCTACTCAAGTCAGAAGTGACAAACTTCATGACACCCATGCAGACGGGAGCTGAAAGTTCGACTGCTGAATCCTACACTAATACACTGTATGAGCACATCCACTCGTGCATGAATCGTGCCATCCCAAATAGAACCAAGATGCTCTCCTCCAAAGAAAGGAAGCCAATCTGGTGGTCCCCTGCCATAAACAAACTATACAACAGAAGAAAGAAACTGTTGCAGAAAAGAGGAAAATCCCAGGATGCAAAAAACTCCCTTACCAGCCTCAGTAAGAAGCTGAGATCCCTCATAAAATCCTCCAAAGCTAGTTACGAAAATAAAATTGTCAAAGATTCCAAAGACAACCACAAGGCATTCTATAGTTATGTCAAGAATCTAAATAACAATGCTCAAATATGCTCTGAGCTACAACAGAATGGCATTAAATATACTGATCCCAAAGGATATTGCCAATATCCTGGCAGATCGATTTTGTGCCAACTTCACCCCCCCTCTCACCCCCTAAAGGGCCCATCTCAATACCAAAAGATTGCCAAATTCCGGTAATCACGACCACACAGATAGAAACCACACTCTCCAAAGCTAAGAATACATCATCCCTGGGACCATATGATATCCTGGGCTGTGTACTACATGAACTACAAAATTAACTGGCACCTCATCTAAGTGTCATGTTTGATCATAGTCTCACCTCAGGCTTCTTGCCTACTGAGTGGCGCACAGCTACAGTTATCCCACTCCACAAGGGAGGATCCACCTTGAATCCAGGGAACTACCGTCCAATCAGTCTGATGAGCCTGATCTGCAAGGGCACAGAACGCATTATCATGGAACTTATAAACAAAAAAATTGGCAACCTTCAAACACTGGACCTCACCCAGTTTTGGTTTTGAAGGGCCGATCTTGTCTCTTGAACCTGTTTGACTTCTTTGAATCAGTCTCCATAGCTGTAGACGAGGGTAAGGTGGTCCACACAGCCTATCTGGACCTCACCAAGGCATTTGACACCATCCCCTACTCTGGAATCATAGATAAACTTACTAAGCTGGGCATAAATCCCTACATTACTTGATGTGTTGCAAACTGACTTACTGGCAGAACCCACACTGTAAAAGTAGCCGACTCCAAATCCAGCTGCAGACAAGTAACAAGTGGAGTACCTCGGGGTTAAGTCCTGGAACTGCTCTTGTTTGGCATCTACTTCTCTGAAGTACAGGGCAACACTAAGGGACTCTGGCTAACAAAGTTTACAGATGACTGCAAACTGGGAGCTATTATTGAATCCCCAAATGATGTAGATATTCTACAAAAGGGCCATACAGAAACAGATGCTTGGTGCCAGAGCCATGGGCTCAAGCTTAATGCCAAGAAATGATTAGTTTGAATTATCACATAGGTGGCAGTACACTAAACACCGAAAATGTGATGAGAGACTTAGGGACACAGGTGGACAGTGGGCTCATCTTCAATAATCACATCACCACAAGAGTCAGGAAATTCTATGTGGCACACCTCATCACAAAGGGCTTTTCATCCAGAAAAAAAGAGGTCATTGTCCCACTGTACTCATCTTTCATTAGACCCATTATATAGTACAACGCCTGATTTGGTATGTACCTCACAAGACATCTGCAACAGCTGGAAAGGCCACAGAAATACCCCACTAAAAGAATCACAGGCCTAACGCAGATACCCTATGCTGACTGTCTAAAAAAAACTCCCATCTATACTCTGTGGCATATCATCTACTCAGAAGCGATCTCTGCTTAACATACAAGGCTATGTCAAACCCTGAGCTGTTGGACATGCTCCACTTAAAGAAATCCCAATCCCTCAGAACCACATGCTCCAGGGATCTAAACCTTGTCATCACAATGAACAAAACATGCTGGAGGGATAGGTTCCTGACCCAGAGACTCCCCATACTATGGAATAAACTGCCCATACATGTCAAGCAGAGCGCCTCCTTGGCCCTCTTCAAAAGGAACCTTGACAATTGAATGGGAGACAGGAAATTCACCCGGGGGTCATGTTAGTCACCCTGCTAGACAGGGGTCTAGGGAAGTGAATATTGTGGGAAGAAATATCCAGGGAATTGTTATGGCTAGGCTTGTATAGGCCCTAGGGCCAATAGCCTAGTACCAACCTATGAAAATGGATATATTTCAAAAAAATTCTGTTCTTACTTTTAATAACAATAAAACTAAAATCTTTCTAATTGGCACAAAAAGTTATAATATACAATATGAATATAAAAAATATATACCTCAGTCTCAACAAATAACATATTTAGGTACAATTATAACAACTTTGGTTGGTTGGTATTAGTGTTGGTGGCTCTGGAATTGACCACCCCTCCTGTTAGTCTGTATTAGAACACTCCTTCTGGGTCCATCTCATTTGCTCACTTAACAGAGTACAGTGGGATCATATTCTGAGTCTACTGTTCACTCTACTTAATACAGAGAGAAGATTTGAGAAGGCCAACCCACTTAGGTTCTTCCTTCCTCTCTCCTTGCTTTTACTGTATTTGTGTTTCCTCCTACTTTATTTTGCTTTACTTAAAAGTACTCAATTATATTTATCCTGCTGCATTTATTACTGCTTGGTAGTAGCCTGATTAAATTGTAACTGCTATTCTAAATCTTTTGGTTTAAGCACTTGGGCTTCATACAGGCTGTTTTACATTAAGAAAGTTTGTGGTCTGCACTGTTGTGGCTGGACAGGTAGCTTACATCCTTCTAAGCTGGGAATTGCTGATTGAAGGCCCAGTGTCTGCTATTCTAAAAGTGTATTAGTTCTGGCTTAAGCACTTGGGCTTCAGGCCAGTTATTCTACATTAAGAGGGTTTGTGGTCTGCACTCTTGTGGGAAGAGAGGCTGGATTCTGCCCTTCTGAGCTGGGAATTTCTGGTCACAGGCTTATTGTGCCTGTTTATTTGAACAGTTTCTTTCTGAAATTGGTGCGCCTTGGTGCTGTAGCATAGACCAGATTCAGGCCTACCGAATCTAGCTTTGTTTGTATAACCTGAGCACTGATCTAGGCCATCTTTTTTTTGGAGAAGGTTCCCCTGCAGCCTAGTAGCAGGAGTGAGTAGTTAGAACTTGTCTGATTGAAGGCTGCTGGAACAGGGCTCAGTGAATGACCTGAGCCATACCTCTCTGGACTACATGAAAAGAGACACGGAAGAGCTCTCTGATCACATAGCCCAGGCTCGTATGACCCTGACCCTAAGTAGCATCCTGCCCTCACCAAGAATGATACCACGGTATAAAGAAAAAATTCTCGATTTCAACAATTGGCTAAGTTTCTGATGTTATTCAAAGGGGATCAAGTGTCTATCCACCTGGGATGACATGCCTGACAAGCTACGCTGCTTCGCTAGAGACAGCTTGCACCTGTCACACTTAGGCTTTCGAATACTGGCCAAGGCTCTTACCAGCCCCATAGTGTCTTTTTTAGGCAAGGCTCAAAAGACAAATCCACCGCTGTAAATAGCACAAGTAACAAAAATCTAAGGGTAATACTACTCAATGCCAGAAGTCTAAACCTTAAAATGCATGCACTCGAGGCACTCCTCAGTATGGAGAAAATCGATATATGTGCAGTAACAGAAACCTGGTTTAAGGCTCGAGAGAGCACCCCAGCACTGCCAGGCTACAACTCATACCATACATTTCAGCCACAGAGCCCAAACCAAAATACAAAAGGCATAATTCATAAAATCTATAATTCATCAAGGATACCCACACTTCCAGGTTAGTGGCACAGCACAATGCTTCAGAGATCATCCACGTGTAAATAACAATGGGCAAAACTGCAATTCAAATAGTAGCTTGCTACAGATCACCCACCATGTTCCCGGACCCCATTCCACAGTTCTGGAAATATAAAGTACCTATCAAACACCCTAATATTGGGTGATTTCAATTTCCCAAACATTAACTGGGAGAACTACTCAGGTACTAACTCCCTTGCCCAATATTTCCTAGAATTTATAAACTCAAATGCCCTGGTTCAACTGGTCAACACTCCCTCCAGAGGTGACAACATATCGGACCTGGTCATCACCAACATAGGCAACTGGTGTTCCACACCGGAGGTCGACCCCTCGCTGGTTAGATCTGACCATAAACAAATCACTTTGGATATCCACATTCCGCCCCCTCCCCCAGACAAGGAAACCACCATGAAAAACTTTTAAAAAGCAAACTTCACTTTAGTTAAGACCAATGTTGAAAGTTTCAAAGCCCCCATGCTGAAGGATAACACTGTCAAAGCTGCAAAATCCTTTACTAATGCATTTTACGGGAACCTACAAGAATGCATGGATCATGCCATCCCAAGCAAAATCAAGACTCACTCCTCCAAGAAAAGGAAACCAGTCTGGTGGACTCTTGCTATAAACAAGCTATACAATAGAAGGAGGAAACTAGTACAGAAAAAAGTAAAATCCCAAAAAGGGAAGACATCCCACATCAGTATCAGCAAGAAACTATGATCCCTCATAAAATCCTCCAAGGTAAGCTTCGAAAGAAAAATTGCCAAGGACTTCAAAGATAACCACAAGGCAATCTTTAGATATCTCAAGAATCTAAATGGCAATGCTCAGATCTGCTCGGAGTTAGTGCAGAATGGCACAAAATACACTGAACCGACCGATATCGCCAACATCCTGGCAGACAAGTTCTGTACAAACTTCAACCCCCTCTCACCCCCAAAAGGGCCATAGCCATACCAGAAGAATGTAGAGTCCCAGAAATCACAGACACTCAGGTTAAAACAGCCCTCTCCAAAGCCAAAAACACATCATCAATGGGACTGGACGGTGTCCCAGGCTGCGTTCTACATGAGCTCAAAGTCGAACTAACCCCTCAGCTATACACACTGTTCAAACTCAGCCTCTCCACAGGCTATGTACCCATAGAGTGGCGCACAGCAAAGGTTATTCCGCTCCACAGAGGTGGAGCCACAACAGGCCCCAGGAACTATCACCCTATAAGCCTGACTGGCTTGGTCTGCAAAGCTATCGAGCGCGTCATCATGGAACTTATTACCAGAGACATTGGGAACCTCCAAACACTGGAACCTACCCAGTTCGGCTTTGTTAAGGGCAGATCATGCCTCCTAAACCTGGTGGACTTCTTTGAGACATTACCAAGGCTATAGATGAGGGAAAGGTGGTACACACAGCCTACCTAGACCTCGCAAAGGCCATCAACATCATTCCCCATTCTGGTATTATAGCCAAGCTCACCAGCCTGAACATAAACCCCTACATCACAAGTTGAGTTGCCAACTAGCTCATGGACAAAACCCACATGGTGAGAGTTGCGGGAGCTAAGTCCGACTCTAAACCGGTTACAAGTGGTATTCCCCAGGGTCAGTCCTAGGATGCCTCCTGTTCCATATATACTTCTCAGAGGTACAGGCAAGCACAGTAGGACTATGGCTGACCAAATTTGCAGACGACTGCAAACTATGGGCTATAATTGACTCTCTGGCTGACACAGACATCCTCCAAAAGGGTCTCACTGAGATGGATACCTGGTGTCAAAATCATGGCTTCAAGCTAAATGCCAAAAAGTGCATAGTCATCCCCTTTGGAGAAAACAAAGTACCCACAAACTACCACATAGGTGGTTGTCCCCTAAATACAAAAGACGTAATAAGGGATCCGGGGACCCAAATAGATAGTAATCTCACCTTGATAATCACATTGTCAAATTGGTTAGAAAATCCTTCTACATGGCTCACCTAATCACAAAAGGGTTGGCATCCAGATCAAAAGAGGTCATTGTGCCCCTCTACTCATCACTCATCAGACCCATCATAGAGTACAATGCCCCATTTGGGATGTACCTTACTAGACACCTGCAACAGTTGGAAGGACCACAAAAGTACCTCACCATGAGGATCACTGGCCTCAAACAGATGCCCTATGCAGCTTGTCTAAAGAAACTCCAGCTGTATTTGGTTGCATACTGCCTACTCAGAGGTTATCTCTGCCTGACATACAAGGCCATGTCCAACCCAGAATTGATGGACATGATCCACCTAAAGAAAACCTTATCCCCTCGAGCCATGCGCTCTAGGGATCTAAAGCTCACCATAACAATAAATAGGATGTGCTGGAGGAATAGATTCCTGTCCCAGAGACTTCCCATGCTTTGGAACAAGATTCCAATCTACATTAAGCAGAGATCCTTGCTAATACTCTTCAAAAGAAACTTGACGAGTGGATGGGAAACAGAAAGTTTACAGAGGGGATCACTTCAGTGGCACTGCTGGACAGAGGCACAGGGAACTAATCTAAGGGGGCGGCAAAGGCCAACACATTCTGGCTAGGCTTATAAATGCCTTCGGTCAGATAGCCTAGTACCTACCTATGAACCTATGAACCTATGAACTAATATTAAAGACATGTTACACCTAAATTATATAAAAGTATAACAACTATAGAAAGTTTAATAAGTAAATGGAATAAAATTCTATTCACAATGGATGAAAAACTTTCCATTATAAAGATGATATTGCTCCCACAAATCTTATACATAATACAATCTATATCTATTCTCCCTACAAACTCTTTAATTAAAAAAAATAACACGCTGATTAAAAATGTTTTTATGGCATCCAATAAAGCCTAGAATTGCATTATCCTATCATATGTATAGTTAGGAAAATGGAGGCATATCTTTACCAAATCTAGAAATGTATTTAATCTCATCAGTAATTAAAACAATTGTCTATCTTATAGAGCAAGAGTATTTTAGCAAAATGACAAAAATTATATTATATTTATCTCAGAATACTGGCAATAAATTTAATATCCATCTATGGAAACTAGTAAATAATTAATTTATATGGAATTTAAGAGATTACTTTTCCAATTATTCCACTCAAGTGTTTAAATCTACTTATGTAATTTTAATTCTAAAGGCCTTTCAGAACTATTTATTTAGGTTTAGAATCTTTGAGAATTGGTTGTTTTTCATCTTCCCTATTGCCTATAAACAAGGGATAATTATCTCTACAGATTATTCTAAAACATCACTATTTAAACAAAAACATTTAATGTTTTGGCATCAAATGATAGATAAGAATGCGGCAAAATCTATTATTACTCTTGTAGATGAATATAATCTTAATGCTTTACTTTGGTTAGATTTGCAAGAGTTTAGAAAATATATTCTAGATAAACTAGCTCTTATTCCCTCAAATGCTAAGTATTCAGTACCGAAATTTATTCAATATTTGATTTTATATACCCAAAATAATTTATCAGTTAAAAATAGTATATTGTATATTTATAGAGAAATTAAACAAAATCTAGATTTATATTCAGACAGCTATTGGAATACATTTTCTGTAATAATTTTATTCCCTCAGAAAAAGACAAAATTAATTTCTTTCAGTCAGCCAGCAAAACCACTTCTTCTCTTAAATTGAAAATCTTCACATGGAGATTTTTACATAAATCTTTTTTCACTCCACAGAAAATGAGCAAGACAACTAAACAAGATATTGTTTGCTGGAGATGTAATGCAGAAACAAATGTTGATTGGGATCATATATTTTATGACTGTTCATTGTTAAAGAAATTTTGGGAAGAAGTTAATATTTTTTTACAGCCAATTTTGTGCTCACCAAATCACTTGTATTAATCAACACACCTATTCCAGACTGTATAAAGAAAAGCAAATATTCTTTGCTCTGGTCTATATTGTCCATTGCCAGGAAAACAATTACAAAAAACTGGAAGTCCTCATGTATTCCTTCATTTAAAGAATTTAAAGGCCTACTCTTGGAAATATCTAAGTTAGAAATGTTGACTATTAAATCTAAATCTACGAGGAATACAAATGTATATTAAAAATGGGAAAATATACATGAACTATTAGCTAAAGAACTAGATAAATGATTAGTGCAGTAATCTTTCTTTTTTTTTCCTTTTTCACTTATCTTTTTTTTTTACAAAAATATTAATTTAACTGATTCTGTTATTTGATCTACAGTGAACATCATTGTATATAGTTTTTTTTATTATAGTTATTGTATCAATGTTTTCTCTTTTTAAATATTGTACTTCAAAAATTCTTGTTCAGTCTTTTTCAAAATATTTGTTCATTACAATAATGTTTTCAATAAAGCTGTTTAAAAAAAAGAACTTCTCACATACAACAGGAAAAGTTAGAGTCATGGAGTCTGAATGGATCTTACTCAATACTTCATAATTTGAGACAGCAGCAGTAATCTGGCAGTTACACAGTTAATGCTTGCTATGTCTATGACTTTATGACATGCTTGTAGAAGGAAGCCAGAAAATTACAGGATGACAGTGTACAGAAATTACACTCAGTGTCTTGAAAATGAGCAAAATTCTGTTAATGTCTTTTAAAATACTCAGTTAAGCACTTTCAGCCATCACAGCTTTGTAAGTGCTGAGGTTACTACCATCAGCCAGAGTAAAATCATTGACATAAATTGTGATGAGATTAACCTAAAACTCTTTAAATTAAAACCACACTGACATTATACAATTTAGACAGATTAATATGTTAAAATGCAAAATTAATTTATTAATTTATTACCTGATTTTAAAATACTTTTAATGATCAGATGTCTGTTTAACCAAGGAGGATGCCCAACTTTCAATTTTATCTACCACCTGAGTTACTTTATTTGTACCAAATTATCCATATCATTTCCCTTGCAATTATCCATTACTAAATATAACAAAATAAATTAATAACATTTACACAAGCAATAGAATAATGTGCATTATTTTAATTACTTAACAAAATGGCATATATGGTATATTAATTCTTAGTTTCTTTTATTGCATTGCAAAAAATGCACATTACACAATATACTACTATTATACAATTGCAATTAAGCCCACCACTGCTACCAAAACTAGTCTTTCTGTGGTTCTATTAAAAATAAAGAAAGACCCATTATAAATGAGACTATACCAGCTTGACATTAGACTTTTTTGTTGATATAAGTAATAACTTCCAGAAATTTTAATCTCACTAGATATGGCTTACATTCTAGAGTAAGTACTAAAGGCAATTGACAAGAATAATTCCCTTCTTTAAAAATTAGTTCCCTATTCTGCATCAATAGTTTCATGGTGTCAAAGCTACAAGAGTGTATGAGCTCCATCCAGAAATGATAAATGAGTTAGATATTATTTTAAGTCATAGACACTGTACATATTCAATGTAGTTTATTTATTTATTTGACATTTGTTTACTGTGAAAATCTGACTGGGACAGAGCCCGTTTTCAGTGGGGGCCCAGGAAGAAATGCTCCAGACATTAGTTAGTAATGGTAGGGACAATTTCTATGGATTGGCAAATTAGGACTGATAACCCTATTTTCAAACAGAGGAATAGGAAACTGTTTTCATTATAGAGGGATCATGTTCCTCAGCATGTCAGGGTTTATCTCCTAGGGACTGACATTGAATATTATCAAGAACAAAGCCATTATCTTTGGTACTGCAAAATGACTGTCGCTTAGGTTCATAGGCTCATAGCTGTGTACTAGGCTAACAACCACTAGAGTCCTTATAAACCTAGTCATACAACTCAAATGTGACCTACACATTTGATTTATATAGGGGGTACTTTACTGACTGCTTCTGTCCATCAGAGACATGGACACCAGACCAGGGGTAAAATTCCTATTTTCCATCCATTGGTCCAAGTTGCACTTAAGTAGGATTTTGGAGGAAATTGAATTCACATGGATGGGGAGCCTGAGAAACATGTCACAAGCAAACGTTAGGTCCTTTAATTGATAGTAGCTCTGATGTTGTTTGTTTTACAGAAGTGAAAAAGGTTCATCAAAACAGGGTCCAGGAATGCCTTGTATGCCAGGTAAAATCACTTCTCAAAAGTCTATATGATACCGAGTAGAGAAACAGGGCTTTGAGACAATCAGCCTAGGACATTGTGTTTACTTCCTACATTCTTTATGCAAGGAAACTTTCTGAATGTTCCAAGTGCTGCATTTGTCTGATGAGGTGCATACTGATGGATCTGATAAAGACCAAGTACAGTGGTATGAGGACCTCTCTAAACCTAGATGCCATGTCTTTACTTATAAGCTGACAACAGAGAAGACTTTTCTTACTACTTTGGACACTTATTGGTCCAGGGCTATGTTGGTATCCACATGAGTTCCCAGATACCTGACTAGTGAATCAGCTTTTAGGGGTGTTTTATTGAAAATGTTATTACCCAAGGTGGCTGACTTTTAAAAGGTGCTATAATGCATTTCTCGGTACTGAGTTTTAAGCCATAGCTTTGCCACTGTTTGTCTGTTGTAGATCTTCCTGGTTCTCATTTTGGGAAGATTCAATGACTGATCCCAAATTGCAATCATCTGTGAACTAGGATAGCAAGAGGTCTTTGATATTGTCTTTGAGATTCAAGAAGTAGATGCCAAACATGAGATGGCCCAACACAGAGCCCTGAGGGACTACACTGGTAACTGGCCTCTTTGAGGTGGTGGCTTCATTGATCCTAATGTCTTGGGTCCTATCTATGAGCCAGCTAGCTATCTGACATGTTATAAAAGTGTTTATGCTTAGTTCCATAAGTTTGGTGACAATGCCTGAGTGGGGTATTGTATCAAATGCTTTCACCAGATCTGTGTATGCAGTATGCACTGCTTCCCCCCTCATAAACTGCATAAGTAATCTTAGCAAAGAATTCCTCCAGGTTCAGTAAGCATGACTTCAGTTTGACAAAGCCCAACTGGGATCGATCCATTGTCTGGAGGTTTCCTATGTCTTTGGTGATCATTTCCATGATAATTCTTTCCATGGCTTTGCAAATAAGACTAGTCAGACTATTGGCTCTGTAGTTTCCAGGATATGTTGCAAGACCTCCCTTATGAAGAGGAATAACCACCCAGTCCTCTCTTCTCATGGCACAAATCCTGTTTTAAGACTATAGGTAAAAATTGACTCCATGGGTCCTGAAAAGTCATATTTTAGAAAGTTCAGAAGACATCCTGAGATGCCATCAGGGCCCAGTGAGGCTGTATTCTTGGCTTTAGTAAGTGCTGCCAGTACATGCTCCCTAGTTACAGTTGGAGGGGTTATGTTTAAGGGTATTTCTTGGGGGATGGCTGGGGGTTTCATTGGGGTTTGAGTAGGGAAAAGTTGGAGCTGTATTTGTCCGCTAACAGGTTTGCTAGATTGCCAGGCCTGTTGAATGTGGCACAAATAACCACTAGTTAAGCACATTGCTGTCTGTTGCCCTTGAGTTTATGAAATAGCTGAAGAAGGCCTTATGGTTATCTTTCACCTAGGAGGCTACCTTAAACTTAAAGTTTGGGTTTGTTTGACCTACTTAGCTCTCTCAGTTATCTATTTAGTTTGACAAGAGAGTTTTTTAACTTAACAGGAATTCCCCTTCCTGAGTTTTGCTATTTTTTCCTTTTGTTGTATATCCTGTTCAATATGGGTTTCTGCCAGGGTGGTTTGTTTCTGTTACTAGTTCTGAACTTACTTCTAGTAGCTAAAGCAGCACTTCTGGTAGGTGCAGCAGCATCTATGCCAACACTGACTTGGTTGTATAGAGTTTCTGTGAGCAGTTCAGGGTAGGTTTCTATGTTCTTGGGGTTTGGAGGGGCATTGCATTTTGACAAACCACCACTTTATAAAAAGTAACATGCCTTGGAATAGTTCTTAACTATTACTGGTTTTACCTGGATTACGGAGAGGATTTTGATTTTTTGTCACCTTTTGGTGGTCATAGGATCATAGGAAGTTAGTAGGCTAATGGCTCTAGGGTCCTTATAAGCCTAACCATGTTCTATCCTTGTTTCCATGATCAGCACCTATTGCCCCTGTCCAAAAGAGAAATATGTGGAACCCCCCCTGGGATGAATTTACAGTTACCCTTCCAATCATTCAGATTGTGTTTGAAGAGGGCCAGTGAGGTGCTCTGTTTCACATGAAGTGGGAGTCTGTTCCAAAGGTGTGGTAACCTCTGGGAGACAAATTTGTCCCTTCAGTAGGTTCTATTAATGTCACATACCAGGCTAAGTTCTTTAGAGCAGGTAACTCGTGTGCCATTTAAATTGCGGATATGCAGTATTTCTAGTAAAGCAGGGTCAAAGATTGCCTTATATGCAAGGCAGAAATCACCAATGAGTAGTCGGTATGAAAAAGAATAAAGTGATAGCGATTTCAGCCGATCCACATAGGACAGATGCTGAAGACCTTGAATTGTCCTTGTGTGGAACCTCTGTGGTCTATCCAATTGCTGAATGTGCTTGAAAAGGTACATACCAAAAGGGGGCATTGTACTTAATTATTGGCCTAATGAGCAAAGAGTACAGGGAGGTTATAACTTCTGTTTTTTTTCTGGAGGCAGTACCCTTACTTTTTAGATGAGCAATATAGAATGCCCTTCTTACCACTGTGGAGACATGCTGATCAAAGGTAAGGTTGCTGTCTACCTGTGTGCCAGGTTTCTAACCATAGAGTGCGTACTTAGGGTGTTGCTATTGATGTGGTAGTTAGTAGGAACAACACTCTTACTAAAAGGGATAATAATACATTTTTTTTGCATTGAGTCTAAGGCCATGACTTAGGCACCAGTCATTTGTTTGCATAAGACCTCCTTGTATGTTGTTGATATCATTTGGAGATTCTAAGACTGTTCCAGTTTGCAGTCACCAGCAAACTTCATTAGCCACAGACCTTTAGTTTTTCCTTGTACTTTGGAGAAATAGATTCCAAACAGTAGTGGTGCCAGGACTGATCCCTGTGGAACACCACTGGTTATGGGTCTTCTGTTGGAGGTGGATTCCACTGTTTTGACTGTATGGGTTCTATCAATGAGCCAGTTAGTGACCCATCTAATGATATAAGGATTGATACCTAGCTGGGTTAATTTGTCAATGATGCCTGAGTGAGAATTAGTGTCAA
The DNA here is from genome assembly GCF_019279795.1 of Protopterus annectens. Taxonomy (NCBI): domain Eukaryota; kingdom Metazoa; phylum Chordata; order Ceratodontiformes; family Protopteridae; genus Protopterus; species Protopterus annectens. Next base: position 1,300,733,717 of record NC_056729.1, read on the forward strand.
AAGCCTTGGTTAAATCTAGGTAGGTTGTATGCACAGACTTCCCTTGTCTAGGGCCTTGGTGACTGTCTCAAAGAAGTCAACCAGATTTAACAGGCATGATCTCCATTTGACAAATCCAAACTGAGTAGGGTCAACTGCTTGGAGATTACCTATATCTTTGTTGATAAGGCCCAATGATTGGCTTCATGGCCTTGCAGATAAGGCTAGGCAGGCTGATAGGTCTATAGTTCCCAGGGTCAGTGAAAGCACCAACTTTTTGCAAGGGGATAACGGTGGCCATTTTCCATTCAGCTGGGACTATGATTGAAAAGAATATCCAATGGTGTCAGTAATTCTTGTTGGAGCCCATGTAGGACATGGCCTGGGATGTTATCAGGTCTCATATATGCTGTGTTTTTGGCCTTAGGGCATTTATGTCCTGCTCTTTAGAGATATATGGTAGGAGACACATGGCATGGATGTCGAGGGTACATATGGTAGGGACAAGGGAGTGAAGTATTCACAGAACCTGTTGGCTAATAGGTTAGCTATGTCCACAGGCTCAGTATATGTGGTATCATTAAGTACCAGTTCGGCGCATATCTGGGACTTTCCTTTTAGGTTATGCACGTGACTAAAGAATGCCTTATAGTTGTCCTTAGTTGATGTAGCTAATTTGGATTCATAATTTGCTTTGTAGGACTTCACAAGAAGTCTTATTTCCTTGTTTAAGCTGAGGAGAGAGTGTTTCCAGTTTAGGGCTCGCTCCCTCTTACTCTTGCACAGCAATTTCTTCCTCTTATTGAAAAGCCTGTTAATGGCAGTTGTCCAACAGGCAGGTTTCCTCTTCCTTGAAGAGCTTGTTTTGATTCTATCAGGTACTGTTGAGTCACTGCAGTTATACAGATGTTTGTATAAAGCACTGGTGTAGAACTCGGCATAGTTGCCTGTTCTATCTGAGGGAGGAGATGAAGTGAAGCTATTTATACCATCCTGTAAGAGGTTATAATCTGCTTTGGAGAAGTTCTTTATTCTAGTTGCTGCTGGGAGGGGGGGGGGGCAGATGTGATATTTACTTTGAATGAGACTGATTTGTGGTCACATCTCACAAGGAAAGACTTCACAGTGGGTGTGCTACAGCAGTACCCCATATTGGTAAGCATCAGATCTAGGATGTTGGTGCCCTTGTGGTAGTGTCAACTAGCTGGTCCAGGGCATTGGAGTTAACAAAGTCGAGGAATCTTTGGGCAAGTGAGTTTGAGCACCAGAAATGTATCCAGTTAATTGACAGGTAGTTAAAGTTACCCAAAACCATGGTGTTCAGATGTATCTTGATAGAATAAAGTAGATCAAAGTAGGCACAGTGGGTGTCCTGATTCATGGACAGGGTCCTGTAGCTGGTAATGACTTGAATAGGTGTCCTACCATCATGTAATTGCACCTGAAGTATTTCAAGGAAATCATCCTCTTTAACCAATCTGGAGGTGTATTTATCTTTAATGAATATTGATGCACCTCCTCCTTTAATTTTCATGCCTTCAGTTTGTGGTCTAAATGTGTGGAAAGAGGTGTAACCCAGTATGGCTGGGGTGCTCTCCACAGCCTTGAACCAGGTCTCTGTGACTGCACAGATGTCTGCATCTTCCAAGGTGAGGACTGCTTCTAGTGAGTGCATTTTCATGTTAAGACTCCTAGCATTTAGCAGCATAACCCTGAGGTTGTTTTTAGATTGAAGTTTTATGTCGGGAATTTCGTCCTTGTGACACTGCTTAAAAATGCCACTATGGGGTTGGCAAGAGCATTTGCCAGTAGCCAAAATCCCAGGGGTGACAGGTGAAGGCCATCTCTGGCAAAGCATCAAGGTCTGTTGATCATGTTACCCCAGGCAGACAGATACTGTATCCCCTTAGAATGACACAAAAAAACTAAGCCAATTATTGAAGCCAATCATTTTCTGGTTGTACTGAGGCATCATCCTAGATGAAGGTAAAATGCTGCTTATGGATAGGGACATACATGCCAGAGACACATAGTCTAACAACTCAGTCATGTCGCTCTTCATATAGTCCAGAGAGGTACGGCTCAAGTTGTTCAGACCAATATGGACTATGAAGGAGTCACAACAGTACCTGTTGTTGAGAGACTTGAGTGCATGTGTGATGTGGTGGATCCTGGCACCTGCTAGACAGCTGACCATAACCTTTCCCTGATTTAGCCTGGTGAGAGGAGAGAGACATCTGTGTGTCTCATGATGGAGTCATCTATGGCTAATATGTTTGGTTTTGCGTTTTGCCTTATGGGCTTGACAGATTTGTGTTTCTTCCTACTTTATTACTAGTGGCATTGACTAAAACTCTGATCTGCGATATATAACAATAAGTATCCTTTTCTGTGTATTTAAAGTGTTTTTTGAGTGTATCTGCTTTATTTTCTAAAAGAAAAAAAAATATATATATATATATATATATATATATATATATATATATATATATGTATATACTTGATTCCTGCCTTTCTAAGCTAGTATAGTCCAGTTTTCAGGTTAGTGCTGAATTCAGGGCCATGTTACAAATCTCTGTGTTTGCCCATACCTTACTTGCATAGAAGGAAGTTCTCTGTTCAACTGTGAGAGAGGGGAGCTTTGAGCAGCCTGTCTGTCCCTGGAGGAGTGGTTTCAGCCCAGAAATTAGTAGTTTATTGGTCATTTTGGGCTAATTTCTATCTCTTTCATTTCCCTGCTTTAAATACCATATTTGCCCGGTTTTGTGTGCCGGGCAGCGCCAGTTAGCTAGGGTAAAAGTATTCCCGGCTCCACAAAGTCTCCTCTTCAATTTTTCTCTTGGAACTAGACAAACTTTCAACTTAAGCACTCAAGCCACTCATTTCTCAGCCTGGCACTTACTCAAAACTTATAGCAAGCACTTACAAACCCTAGCACTAGACCCTCCTGTACTGTACAGAAAGACAAGGCTCTCTATTTGACCTTACCAGCCATCCAGTAAAACAGTTCACTGTACCTATCTAGGCATGTCCAAAGGGCAGTTTCAGGTGTACTCTCCAGTCCAACTGGTGAATCTGGGCATTTTGAGGCAATGTTACAACTACCCCTGTACACAGACAACCCCCTCCTCCTACCACCAAACACTAATACATGCGAGAGATGCAATTATACAGCCAAACTGGAGGCTAAGGTCTCTCAACCCAAGACTGGATCAGACAGTCAAGAGGAGAAGGGAAATACTTGCATCACACCACCAGTCTCACATAAACCCATTAAAGCAGCACTGGGAAAAAACACACTTAAATACATGAAAACATACTCGGAGGCTCTAAATAAAAATCTGCAAAACCAACAGACATCTCCAAAGCAAACATCCAAGCAACCTCCACCCCCCAACACAAACCATGAAACACATACTTCACAAAACCAGTGTGCCATGTAATCACAGCCCTTAAGGCAAAATAACATACCCAACATACTAGTAATAGGTGACTCTATAGTCAGGCACACTGACGTTCCACTCACTAGGCTGAATAAGGAGAAGGTTACTGTTAGCTGCCTGTTGGGTGCCAGGATCTGCCACATAACACAAGCACTCAGGTCACTACAGAACAAGTACAAATATGACTCAGTCATTGTCCATGTTGGTGTGAATGACCTGAGCCGTACCTCTCTGGACTACATGAAAAGAGACATGGAAGAGCTCTCTGATCACGTAGCCCAGGCCGGTATGACCCTGACCCTGAGTAGCATCCTGCCCTCACCAAAAATGATACCACGGTATAACAAAAAAATTCTCAGTTTCAACAATTGGCTAAGTTTCTGGTGTCATTCAAAGGGGATCCAGTGTCTGTCCACCTGGGATGACATGCTTGACAAGCCACGCTGCTTCACTAGAGATGGCTTGCACCTGTCACCATTTGGCTTTCAAATACTGGCCAAGGCTCTTGCCACCCCCATAGTGCCTTTTTTAGGCAAGGCTCAAAAGACAAACCCACCGCTGTAAATAGCACAAGTAACAAAAAAACTGAGGGTAGAGCTACTCAATGCCAGAAGTCTGAAACTCAAAATGCATGCACTCGAGGCACTCCTCAGTATGCAGAAAATCGATATATGTGCAGTAACAGAAACCTGGTTTAAGGCTCCAGAGAGCACTTCAGCACTACCAGGCTACAACTCATACCATACATTTTGGCCACAGATCCCAAACCGAAATACAAAAGGCGGGGGTGTATCCATATTCATCAAGGATACCCACACCTCCAGGTTAGTGGCACAGCACGATGCTTCAGAGATCATCCACGTGCAACTAACAATGGGAAAAACTGCAATTCAAATTGTAGCTTGCTACAGATCACCCACCATGTCCCAGTACCCCCATTCCTCATTCCTGGAAACACTGGGAAACATAAAGGTCCTACCAAACATCCTAATACTGGGTGATTTCAGTTATCCAAACATTAACTGGGAGAACTACTCAAGTACTAAATCCCTTGCCCAACATTTCCTAGAATTTGTAAACTCAAATGCCCTGGTTCAACTGGTCAACACTCCCACCAGAGGTGACAACATATTGGACCTGGTCATCACCAACATGGGCAACTGGTGTTCCACACCGGAGGTGAACCCCTCAATGGTGAGATCTGACCAGAAACAAATCACTTTGGATATCCACATTCCATCCCCACCCCCAGACAAGAAAACCACCGTGAAAAACTTTTCAAAAGCAAACTTCACATTACTTAAGACCGAGGTGAAAAGTTTCAAAGCCCCCATGCTGAATGATAACGCTGTCCAAGTTGCAAAATTCTTTACTAATGCATTCTACGGGCACCTACAAAAATGCATGGATCATGCCATCCCAAGCAAAACCAAGACTCACTCCTCCAAGAAAAGGAAACCAGTCTGGTGGACTCCTGCCATATACAAGTTATACAATAGAAGGAGGAAACTAGTACAGAAAAGAGTAAAATCCCAAGAAGGGAAGACATCCCTGATCAGTATCAGCATGAAACTACGATCCCTCATAAAATCATCCAAGACGAGCTTTGAAAGAAAAATTGTCAAGGACTCCAAAGATAACCACAAGGCATTCTTTAGCTATGTCAAGAATGTAAGGGGCAATGCTCAGATCTGCTTGGAGTTAGTGCAGGATGGCACAAAATACACTGAACTGTCCGATATTGCCAACATCCTGGCAGACAGGATCAGCACAAACTTCACCCCCCTCTCACCCCCAAGAGGGCCCATAACCATACCAGAAGAATGTAGAGTCCCTGAAATCACAGACAGTCAGGTTAAAACAGCCCTCTCCAAAACCAAAAACACAGCATCAATGGGACCGGATGGTGTCCCAGGCTGCGTCCTACACAAGCCCAAAGATGAACTAACCCCTCACCTAAACACACTGCTCAACCTCAGCCTCTCCACAGGCTTCGTACCCATAGAGTGGCACACAGCAAAGGTTATTCCGCTCCACAAAGGTGGAGCCACAACAGACCCCTGGAACTATCACCCTATAAACCTGACTAGCTTGGTCTGCAAGACTATGAAGCGCATCATCATGGAACTCATTAACAGAGACATTGTGAACCTCCAAACACTGGACCCTACCCAGTTCGGCTTTGCTAAGTGCAGATCATGCCTCCTAAAGCTGGTGGACTTCTTTGAGACAGTTACCAAGGCTATAGATGAGGGAAAGGTGGTACACACAGCCTACCTAGACCTTACAAAGGCCTTCAACACCATTCCCCATTCTGGTATTATAGATAAGCTCACCAGCCTGAACATAAACCCCTACATCACAAGATGGGTTGCCAACTGGCTCACGAGCAGAACTCACACGGTGAGAGTTGCGGGAACTAGGTCCGACTCTAAATCAGTTACAAGTGGAGTTCCCCAGGGCTCAATCCTAGGACCCCTCCTGTTTGGCATATACTTCTCAGAGGTACAGGCAAGCACAGGAGGACTATGGCTGACAAAGTTCGCAGATGACTGCAAACTAGGGGCTATAATTGACTCTCCAGCTGACACAGACATCCTCCAAAAGGGTCTCACTGAGACGGATACCTGGTGTCAAAATCATGGCCTCAAGCTAATGCCAAAAAGTGCATAGTCATCCCCTTTGGAAAAAACAAAGTACCCACAAACTACCACATAGGTGGTAGTCCCCTAAATACGGAAGACGTAATAAGAGATCTGGGGATCCAAGTAGATAGTAATCTCACCTTTGATAATCACATTGCCAACGTGGTTAGAAAATCCTTCTAAGTGGCCACCTAATCACAAAAGGGTTCGCATCCAGATCAAAAGAGGTCATTGTGCCCCTCTACTCATCACTCATCAGACCCATCATAGAGTACAACACCCCATTTCGGATGTACCTTACAAGACACCTGCAACAGCTGGAAAAACCACAGAAGTACCTCACCAAGAGGATCACTGGCCTCAAACAGATGCCCTATGCAGCTCGACTGAAGAAATTACAGCTGTACTCGGTTGCATACCACATACTCAGAGGTGATCTCTGCCTGACATACAAAGCCATGTCCAACTCAGAATTGATGGACATGCTCCAACTAAAGAAAACCTTATCCCCATGAGCCACATGCTCTAGGGATCTAAATCTTAGCACAACAATAAATAGGACGTGCTGGACGGATAGATTTCTGTCCCAGAGACATCCCATGCTTTGGAACAAGATCCCAATCTACATTAGGCAGAGCTCCTTGCTAACACTCTTCAAAAGAAATTTTGACGAGTGGATGGGAAACAGAAAGTTTACCTCGGGGATCACTTCAGGAGCTCTGCTGGACAGAGGCACAGGGAACTAATCTAAGGGGGCAGCGAAAGCCAACACATTCTGGCTAGGCTTATAAATGCCTTCGGGCAGATAGCCTAGTACCTACCTATGAATCTATGAGAGACACTGGTGCTTGAGCTATTATGTGTATTGTGTTCTGCAGGGGAAGTATTATGTGTAGCATGCTTGTTTTTGTGATTGGGAGGTTTCTGGTGTTTAGGTATGTTTCTGATGAGGACCTCCATATATGTATGTATGTGTGATGTGGGTGGAGTAGGAGGTGAGGTGTGCATGCTGATAACCCACTTAGTGTCAGATGTACTGACTGGTGTGTGAGAGAGCATGGATTCAAGGTTCTTAATATAGTTGCATCGCTCACATTTTGAGTTTGTGTGGAGTAGGAGTAGATGGTTGTCGGTGTGCATGAAGCAGTTGCTACACTGCTTCAGAATGTCCATGTTGACCAAGCTGCCTGGAGAAACTGTGGGAAATTGTCTGTCCATAGTGTTCGGTAAATTTATATGTTCAGAAACTGGAAGAGCTCAGGAAAAGAGGCCACACTTAGGAATGGCTAGTGGGTGAGGGGTTCATTGCTACCTTAGAGGCTAGGCTTAGTATTCCACTTGACAGAAGCCTCAAAGTAGTCTGTCACGTCTCCACTTTGGGGCTGCTTCATTATGGTGGCACACTATAAATACCTAAGATTCACTATAGATCAACAGCCTACATTAATTATTCATCTTGTCTTTGTCTCAAGAAAACTTTATAGTTTTTGTGTGCACGTCTGAACTCAGATATGCTACTTTTGTACTATGGTTGAAAACATTCCACATGGGTGAAGTAAAATTGCTCCATTACTAAATCCCAAAGTATAACCTATTGAAAAAGGAGCCTTTTTTTCAAATATATTATAAGGGTCACCACTCATTTAAATTGAATTTTTCTTAAATTTTATCAAACCACAGGTACTGCTTAATAAGACCAGGAGACTCATGTCTCCGTCTCATTTTCAATATCACTGCAATACCTTCTCCAAAGCATACTTCATTCATTTTCACAATCACCTACTATAACAATTATTTTATGACATTTTCTGCCATAAGCATAGCCACCCATCCCCATCCCCACTCCACCCTGGCTTGCTCAAAGCAGATAATCGCTGCTCCAGATTATCTGAATCTAGTCCTGTCACATAACTTTCAATTTCATGTATATTAGAATGCCTGACAAATGATGTCTCCTACTTGGGACTGAAGGTCTCAGTCCCTTATCATTTAATATAACATCCCTTCCTTACATATATCTGTTTAACTCCACCCATGTTAGTCACTCTCACTCAAGTAAAATATGGAATTGTCTGAAAAATTACTCTCCAAATAGCATATCCAAAAGGAAATGCAGCCATAAATGTACAGTTGTCTTCGTGTGACCCATTGAACTCAGTTATGCTACTTTTGCACTATGGTTGAAAACATTCCATATGGCTGATTTATGTAGCACTTTTTTATCAGCGTAAGATATTATCTTGATATATCCTGTTTCTTTTTCAATTTGTTTGTAATAAGGCTGTAGATGGAAAATGGACTTTGAGTCCTGTGTAGTCATACATGGAACCATATATATATATATATATATATATATATATATATATATATATATATATATATATATATATATCTATATATATCTATATATATATATATATATATACCTCATACCTCATACCATGCTTTTCGGCCCCAAAACTTGGACCGAACCACAAAAGGAGGGGGAGTATCGATATTCATCAAAGATACCCACACCTCCAGGTTGGTGGCAAAGCACGAAGCATTAGAGACTATCCATGTGCAACTAACAGTGGGTAAAACTGCCTTCCAGTTTATAGCCTGCTACAGACCACCCTCCCAAACCCAGGAACCCCACTCGGCCTTCCTGAGAACACTGGAAAAATATGAAGGTCTTTCCGAACACCATTATATTGGGCGACTTCAACTACCCAAACATAGATTGGGAGCATTACTCTAGCTCCAACACCCTTGCCCAAAGGTTCCTAGAATTCATAAACTCAAATGTTATGGAACAACTTGTTACCACTCCGACAAGAGGGGAAAACATACTGGACCTGATCATCACCAACATGGGGTCTCTATGCTCCAGACCAGAAGTGTATCCCTCACTGGTAAGATCAGACCATAAACTGATCTCACTGGATATTCACATCCCGACCCCACCCCCTGCCCAGAAAACCACAGTGAAAAACTTCTCTAAAGCAAATTTCACACTCCTCAAAACCGAGGTGGAATCCTTCAAAGCCCCCGGGCCTGTGGAAAATATGGCCCAGTCCGCAGAATCCTTTATAAATGCATTCTATGAACACCTTCAGGAATGCATGGATCATGCAATCCCAAATAAAACCAAGACCCAATCCTCCGAAGGCAGACGACCTGTCTGGTGGACCCCAGCCATAAACAAACTATACAATAGAAGGAGGAAGCTACTACATGATAGAGCAAAATCCCAAAAAGGGAAGGCATCTCTGATCAGTATTAGCAAAAAACTAAGGGCACTCATAAAATCGTCAAAGGCCAGCTTCAAGAGAAAAATTGCACAGGACACTAAAGATAATCACAAGGCTTTCTTTAGTTATGTTAGGAACCTGGGTGGAAATTCCCAGATATGCTCAGAATTAGTCCAAAATGACAAAAAATACACTGATCCCACAGACATTGCCAACATCCTAGCTAACAGGTTCAGCGCAAACTTCTCCCCCCCCCACCAAAAGGGCAAATATCTATCCCAGCAGAGTGCTGCCCCCCTGACATCTCAGATGCTCAGGTGAGAGCCGCCCTCTCCAAAGCAAAAAACACAGCATCAATGGGACCAGACGGTGTCCCAGGCGGCGTCCTACATGAACTCCAAGAAGAGCTAAACCCAAACATAAAACTACTGTTCAGTCTCAGCCTTACTACAGGATATGTACCCAAAGAGTGGCGTACAGCAACAGTGGTCCCTCTCCACAAAGGTGGTGCCTCAACGGACCCTGGAAACTATCGCCCCATAAGCCTGACTAGCTTGGTCTGCAAAGCTATGGAAAGGATCATCATGGACCTCATAAATAAAGATATTGGGGACCTACAGACACTGGATCCTACCCAGTTTGGCTTTGTTAAGGGCAGATCCTGCCTCTTAAACCTGGTTGACTTATTTGAAACAGTCACCAAGGCCATTGACGAAGGGAAGGTGGTCCACACAGCCTATCTGGACCTCGCAAAAGCCTTCGATACAATACCCCACTCAGGCATTATAGATAAGCTCACCAGCTTAAATATAAACCCCTATGTCACTAGATGGGTTGCAAACTGGCTCAAGGACAGAACCCACATGGTTAGAATTGCTGGAGCCATGTCAGACTCCAAACCAGTTACAAGTGGAGTCCCACAAGGCTCAGTCCTGGGACCTCTCTTGTTTGGTATATATTTTTCGGAGGTACAGGCCAACACGGAAGGACTGTGGCTGACCAAGTTCGCAGATGACTGCAAACTGGGGCCATAATCGACTCTCCAGCCGACACAAGCATCCTCCAAAAGGGCCTCATAGAAACAGACAACTGGTGCCAGAGCCATGGCCTCAAGCTAAATGCCAAAAAGTGTATAGTCATCCCCTTTGGCAAAAACAAAGTGCCCACAAATTACCACATAGGTGGTAATCCATTAAGTACAGAAGAAGTCATTAGGGACCTGGGGACCCAAGTTTATAGCAATCTCTCATTTGACAACCACGTGGCCAAAGTGGTTAGAAAAACGTTTTATATAGCCCACCTAATCATGAAGGGATTCACATCTAGATTAGTAGAGGTCATCGTGCCTTTTTACTCATCCCTCATCAGGCCCATAATCAAGTACAATACCCCTTTTGGGATGTACCTTACCAAACAACTGCAGCAACTGGAAAGACCCCAAAAGTACCTCACCAAGAGGATCAAAGGGCTCAAACAGATGCCATATGCTGCCCGGTTAAAGAAACTCCAGCTCTACTCAGTGGCATACCTCCTGCTCAGAGGTGACCTGTGCCTGATGTATAAGGCCATGTCCAACCCGGAATTAAGGGACATGCTGCAACTCAAAAAATCCAAATCCCATCGAGCTACACGCTCGAGAGACTTGAACCTCAGCACTGAAATAAATAGGACATGCTGGAGGGACAGATTCATAACCCAGAGGCTCCCTTCACTATGGAATAAAATCCCAGTCCAGGTTAGGCAGAGTCCCTCATTGACTCTCTTCAAGAGGAATCTTGATGAGTGGATGCGGGATCATAGGTTTACCCCGGGTATCACTTCTGTGTCACTGTTAGACAGAGGCACAGTATACTAACCTCGAAAAAGGGCATAGCAAAATTAATTTAAAATGGGTGGCGAAAGCCAAACATACTCTGGCTAGGCTTATAAATGCCCTAGGGCAGATAGCCTAGTATGAACCTATGAACCTATAGATATATATATAGATATATACAGACACACATACATACACACACACACACACCTATAGATATATATATATATATATATATATATATATATATATATATATATATATATATGTATATACACACACACATATGGGTCTACTTCATATGATAGAAAGTTTATTTGATAGAAATTCATTTGACCAAGACCATAACACCGAAAGTTCAAAACACTGAAAACCCATTTGACTGAAACTCATAACACTGAAACATGAAATTAAAAGGATTATGCCCCTTCCCCACTGTAGTGCGATCCTGGAGTTAGCATATATAGTTAAGGGGGTGTGGGGGGGGCGTAGCCCCCACATAATTCATACATTTTATACCATACACATGGATACTTATAACTGCAATGAATGAATCTTTGCAGAAAACAATATTTACCTAAACTATGTGGGTGGCTACACCCCCAATCCCCCCAATGGGGGATGGGCCCCCCACCCCCCAACTATATATACTATCTCCAGGATCGCACTACAGTGGGTAAAATGGCATATACCTTATACTGCAATGTTTCAGTGTTATGAGTTTCAGTCAAATGGGTTTTCAGTGTTTTGAACTTTCAGTGTTATGGACACGGTCAAATAAATTTCTATCAAATGAACTTTCTGTTATGTGAAGTAGACCCATATATGAGTGTGTATATATATATATATATATATATATATATATATATATATATATAAATATATATATATATATATTAAGAAAGAGAGACAGATACTGAGAGAGAAAGAGAGAGAAAGAAAAGTATTTTGTGTTAGTTACCTGACACAATGGCATATATGTGTGTACTAATTCTTTCACTTAGTTATATACAGGGTTGCAGTCTGTAAGACCAAATGCTGCTTTCTGAGTGGGTCAGAGAACAGCAGTCTGGCAATTTGTCCTTACCCCACTCTTGTGTCATCTCAGAGGTGGTATATATTATATTATATTCAGGGGATGTGAGGCAACTTGTAAGGTGGCTTGCCTTCCTGGAAAAACTTGTATTCTTTATCTGCATTTGATCTTTTAAGATTTGATCTAAAAAGATCTCCCCTTTCTTCTCTTGTGACAGTTTGATTAATGATGAGATAATCATGTATGAAAGTGTGTGTGTGTGTGTGTGTGTGTGTGTGTGTGTGTGTGTGTGTGTGTGTGTGTCTGTACATATATATATATATATATATATATATATATATATATATATATATATATATATATATATAAATATATATATGTACAGAAAGTGAGAGGTAGATAGACAAGTGAGACAAATTGCCATCTGTTTTTGTATCCCTTGTTTTTCTCTTTGCAGGTACCAGATTTTACATCTCTTTCCAGCTAGACATGGCACCTTCCATACATCTTAAATTCTGCCCTCCATCGCCTCTAGGTCTATTGTTATTACTACTGAGTTCCTCCAAGGGAAGATGCTGTCTTCTCCTCTAAGAGCTACTGTTTTTCTACTCAGAATCCCACACATCTTGCTCTCAAGTTATAAACAAAGATCTTGTTTTTTTCTTGTTTTGCTTTACTGGTAATGCAAGCCTCTAATGGCTGGATGATCTTGACAAAAGAAAATCTGGAAATGTTCACTCTCAGAAAACAATGGAAAAAAACTCTGCTTTTTTTGTCCAGCATATACTCCTGTGGTATAGCCAGTGTGTTTGTCTGTGTCAAAGAAGAGGAATCCAGCTGTTTCTCTTTTTCAGGAAATTTCAGTGATCTGTGAAGTCTAAGGCAATGCAAATCTTCACTCGTATTCTGACCCCATGCACTTTGATACCTCTGTATTTAATTGACAGGCTTCTGTCTTTGCAGTTTGAGATGTGACATTTCCCTCCCCCAACAGATAAAACAAGTACAAGCACTGCCATGTTTGCTAATTAGTACTTGTGCATTAGTACAACAAAGGTTATATAGCTCGCAGCAAATCAATGAGGCAGCAGGCAGCAGCAGTTGTCAATTAAAATCAAGATTTTTACATGTGCCTGGCATTTCAGTTAATATTATGCTACCAGTGCAGCTATAAAAACATCTTGTCTTCTACATCATAAATCTTTTTCTGTTGCTGAGCTCATTTAGCTGCACTCTCATGTTTTTCAGAGATTCCTGATCCAACTTATGGTATATGAGCTCAAGTGATATGAGATGAAGTAAGAGACTGAGTGACCAAAAGAACCCAGTCAATATTTTCTATCCTAAAATTACTCAGATTTGCAAATGAGATGGATCCCATTTCACTGTGTAGTGATGTTATACATTTTATGTACATTATTTCTTACCTTAGTAAGTCTTTGGTTCTGATTTATGAATACTGCTGCAAACTTTTGCCACTCAGCTCAATGCATTTAGCATTTCCCTACAGCTATTCTGGTTCTATTACAGTTTTTTCAACATCCATACTAATGCAAAATGATGGATTTGAGGTATGAATTTTATGTACATTTTCATGTATTTCAACACAAACTCTTTCCACACCTTGTAACTTTTAAGCACTTAGGGTTAATTGCAAATAAATATATGAATGCCATTCCTTTGGGCTCTGAATAAGTTACTGCTGTTATACCTAGATTACCCGCAAATCTTAATAAATTGCTAGATTTAAATTCAAAGCCTCCATTTTCTTTTTGTGTCTATCTTTTATATAATAATCTAGTATATCATTTTTATTTTAAAAATTGGTAAGATTGCATAATGTTTTACCATTGTTTTCTTCGTTGGTTCATACTTTAAAATAAGCTTTATTTCTGACATGAAAACCTCCTTCCTTCTCTACTTTCTTGTAAAGGCTGATGACCTGTGGGATCTTTGCTGTTCTTAGCAGACCTTGCCTAGCAATGAGCAATTCTAATCTACTAAAAAGGTGACTTAAGTCGCACCACCAGACCACTAAGATCCAGCAGCAAAAATCACTTGCAGATCACTAAAGCCAATAACTCTGCTGGTGAAGCACTGTTCTCTTGCGCCATAGCCAAATTATGGAACTCACTGCCACCCACAATTACCTCCATACCATCATGCACCCACTTCAAAACTTTACTAAAAGCGCAACTAAAAACATGCTGGCTATGCCCTTGCAACTCCCACTCTAATATCATCCACCCCATCCAACCACTACCTTTCTTTCCACTCCACTACCTACCTTGATTATAGCAAGCTCAAATGCTCATAAGCCAGTACTTATTATACAGCACAAACTTCTTCTTCTTGTAACATTTGTTAATGTCTGGTATGCACTTCACAGATAAAGATTCTAGTTGTCTACTGATGTACTATGTTCTTCATCTGTAAATATGTTGTAAGTAATTGCTATGTAAATTGTTAATCGCTATGTAATCCAATGTCACTACTGTCTGTTTATTTTAACTGTGGAACTTTTCTCCCCGGACCTCCGCTGAAAATGGACCTACGTCCAGTCGGACACTCCCAGTCAACAAATTTAAATAAATAAATAAATAAATTAAGTCCACTATTGGCAATCACTGCTTGCAGAGAGGCTGTTCCCTTTCCCATACATATCTCCACATCTAATTTGCATGTTTCTTTATTTTTTTTTCTTAATGTCATATAGGCAGAATTGCATCTTGTAACTGTAAAGCACATCATAATAATAGTAATTACATGTAATCAGTTAAAGTAATGATTCTATGAGGTAATGCTGAAGATGGTCTACAAAATCTCATCAACACCTATTGTAACCTCAGGCCACTTCACTCTTCAAACAAACTGCTTGTTCAAACACACAAACCTAATAACTCAGCCGGTGACTCCCTATTTTCTAACTTTGTGGGCAAAGTCTGGAACTCACTTCCAGCTGACCTCACACAAATAACTTTGCACTGTCTATTTAAAAAAATCCTCAAACAACATCTCATGGCACACTGGCTATATCCATGTACCAACCCAGACTAACTCGTAACTACTCAGTCAAGAAGTAGTCTGTTTATATTAACAGATGAAAAGCGCTTTACACTTGGATTTGTTGATTCTTGTTTTTTGGCTTACTTTGGACTTTTTTCCACCACAACATTGGTTTTTAAAGGACATTGATTTTATTAAATACTTGTTTGTGACCTAATGACCTAAATACTAAAATTCCTCAAGCCACTTGCATACAATATGCTGATGATTCTACTTTAATCTGCTCTGCTAGATCCCTAACCACACTCCAGACCCTCACCCAGTCCGTATTTCATACTGTTGAAAATTGGTTCATGCAACACTGCCTCCTCCTGAACGCTAAAAAAAACAAAATTATTACTCTTTACTCCTACTCTAAAATCACCACAATTTCATTTTACTATAACCTCTAGCAGTGGAACCACCATATCCCCTGATACCAAAACCCGTCTTCTGGCCATAACCATAAACAACAACCTTAGCTATGATGATCACATCAACACTACCATAAAATCTGTCAGCAAAAAACTAGGTTCCCTGTATAGAATCAAACCCTTCCTTACACCTACAGCCAGAACCACTATAGCCCAAACTCATCTGATCATTTCCCTGTTTTATGCTTCTGCCATTTATACTAACCTTTCTAAAAACAACCTTAACAAACTTGCCACTAGCTATAATAACATAGCCAGATTCGCTACCGGCAACCCTTTTAGAACACACCACTGTCTCAACCTCAAACAATTGGGATGGTTAGAACTGCAGCACCAACTACTCTGTCATCAACTTACTATAACCCAAAATATACTTTTCCACCCTAATAATACCCCAGTCCTCACAAATCTGACTACCCCTAACAAAAACCTTACAACTCTTCGCTCAGCCGATAAGCTTCTAGTTTCCACTATTAAATCTAAAAACAAAGCTGGAGACTCACTTTTCACTAACACAGTTGGCAAGGCCTGGAACCAACTTCCAAGTGAACTTTCTACTCTCTCTTCCACACATCTTTTTAAAAAACATCTCAAAGCACATTTTAAAACTCACTGGCTTTGTCCCTGCACAAACCCTGACTGATTTTCCTCCTTACTCATTCCTGCTCTCCCTTTTATTCACTTCTTCAGTGTACTATATCACTCAAATATTTCAATGTCCTTTTTGCTCTACTATGTTTCCTACCTAGAAAAAAAAAAACAAAAAAAAAAAACTTGTTTTTGTTTATTCTGTATTTGTTCCTAGTTCATTCCCTTCTAAATACCTCAGAACACAATAGCATTGTTTTTTTCTTTTTCTCTTTCACAAATATTCCAGTACTGTTATTATCTGTACTTGATGATAGTTTTTTATATTAATATTGTATAATAATGTTTTTTTTTTCTTTTGCTTGGAGCTTTTCTCCCCGGGCCTCTACTGAAAATGGACATGTATCCAGTTAGACTAGCCCGGTCAACAAATGTAAATAAATAAATAAATAAATACATTTGTGGATGCTGGCATTTTTCCTGAGCCGTTTTTCTTGTTTTTCACAATATTTTGTATGTTATTTAGTTAGCATTCTATACCAAGATATACTGTACAATGTTATTCATATGTGAGATGGAGCTTTTCTCCCCGGGCCTCCGCTGAAAATGGACATGGATTCAGTTGGAATTTCCCGATCAACAAATGTAAAATAAAATAAATAAATGAAAAAGGGACTGCTTAGACTAGCTTCATATCAGGTTTAATCAACAAAGTAGTTTTCCATGATACAAACAGTCACATAAGGTATATGGTAACATATATCACTGTGACAATATTCCATATGCACTTAAAATCATAGGGTCATTTGTCAAGTTTGTTGACATACTTGATTTCAAGTATCTTCATTGCAAGTAGTTTCCCCTATATACATTCTCACAACATCCAAACTCACAATGCAAATGTTTGGTAAACATTTTTCATAATGCAGAAGTTTAAGTATTTAGAAACTTATAATACCAAGTATTCAACCTCATTAGCAATACAGGCAAATGTACCATTTTTCCATAATCATTTTATGCAGGAAATGTGCTGGGCAACCCCTATGCATATCACAAAACCAAATTATTCTCACAATAAGGTTACTATGTCTCACTCTCCGAAAAGTACCAGTCACTGACATGTAGTATAAAGCCTGGCTCACTCTACCTCTTGGAGGTTGTCATACGTCCTACCTCTTGCACACGTCTTCAGCTTAACATTCCCTTTACCTCATTTGCTCCAAACCTATCAGCTCCAACAACCCCACCTTAAACTTCCTAAACATTTGTATGAATTCACTAAGTCCTGGTCATGCTCTTCCTCAGAGCTAAGACTGAATCCAATCCAGGTACCCCCAACCACCACACAATATCCATGGCTCTTCCTGACACCTCAGCCTATCTTGTGCATCTCTAATTGAAGCAGGAAATAGTAAAGATGAGAAAGAGGGAATGATGCAGTTGCTGATGACCTGGCAGACATGGGTCTCAGTACACATTTGGGAGTAATGCATAACATATGTCTGTACACAGAGCAAGGTGTCGTGATCCACAAAATCAACTAGATGGAGCCTGTCATAGAAGAGAATACAGCAACAGCCAACAGGCACACAATAAATGAGAACCACAGAGTTCTTAGTGTGCCACAACTGCCTACAATTGTGAACAGTCCATTAAGTTTTGGACATGATCAAACCAAATTCCCTGATTGCTGAGTACCAGTGGTTGTCACAAGTCCTGGTCAGCAGGCAGCACTTTGTCATTTTCTAAACTGATAATCCTTGTGTGGTGGTTGAATATTCTAGGCAGCATAATGCTCCCTATGAATGCTGTTAATACTCTGTTCCCAGAAAGGCTCCTTTGTAACTGTGATGGTCACATGTAGCCAAGACCAACTGCATTTGAAAGTGAATGGTATGGAAGGAAGTGAGTCAGACAACACTTTCATTGTAATGAAATTTGACAGGCTGACTGTGCCTCTGACTGACTTCTCATATTTCCAGTTATGATTTGTAGGTTTAACTAACCAGTGTTTCTGTTAGGAATTCCATGGAAACACAAACTTCTGATTATTTTGGAAACATCCCTAGGTCAAGAATGTCCTACTCTCAATAGAATCTTGTGAATCAACATCTAAGAGTGTTTTTTCCTTGTAGTTGAAAATTGTAATCAGCTTCTGTCTATAAATGTTCTCTTTCATGAAACAACCACCTGGAGTTCCCCTGCGGCAGAAAGAAGAAATCAGTCTTATTAATTGTTACAATGGTAAACTGAGTTTTAATTATTCTTTGTTGCTCTCTGACTTATTTACCGTATTGAAATTGTTGGTTAAATTGTGTACACTTTGCCACAGGGTGTTAAATTGTGCATGACAACAGTTCATTTTCAGTGGTTTTTTTTTCATTTTGTCTACTGTAGTTGGGCCATATCCATCCATCCTTCCACAACCCATTTTCCCATTTTGCACATGGGGTCAGGTTATCACTTCAACAGTGACAATCACCACGAGCCAAGGTTTACACCGCCGAGAGGCTAACCCTGCCATATAGTTTGTATATATATGTATATATATATATATATATATATATATATATATATATATATATATATATATATATATATATATATGTGTGTGTGTGTGTGTGTGTGTGTGTGTGTGCGTGTGTGTGTGTGTGTGTGTGAGTGTGTGTGTGTGTGTGTGTGTGTGTGTGTATATATATATATATATATATATATATATATATATATATATTGAGAGAGGGGGGGAGAAAGTTAGGTTCATAGGTTCATAGGTTGATATTAGGCTATCTGCCCTAGGGCATTTATAAGCCTAGCCAGAGTGTGTTTGGCTTTTGCCTCCCTTTTAGATTAGTTAAAGTCACAGAAGATAGCCCTTTTAAAGTTAGTTTACTGTGCCTCTGTCTAGCAAGGACATAGAAGAGATCCCAGGGGTAAACTTACGATCCCCCATCCACCCGTCAAGATTTCTCTTGAACAGGGTCAGTGAGGGGCTCTGCCTAACATGAATTGGAATCCTGTTCCAGAGTGAGGGGAGCCTTTGGGATATGAATCTGTTCCTCCAGCATGTCCTATTTATTGCCGTGCTGATGTTTAAGTCCCTGGAGCATGTAGCTCTAAGGGATTTGGATTTCCTGAGGTGGAGCATGTCCATTAATTCTGCTTTGAACATGGCTTTATACATCAGGCATAGGTCGCCTCTGAGTAGGCGGTAAGCAACTGAGTAAAGCTGGAGTTTCTTTAGCCGAACTGCATAGAGCATCTGTTTGAGGCCCTTGATCCTCTTGGTGAGGTACTTTTGGGGTCTCTCCTGTTGCTGCAGGTGTTGGGTAAGGTACATCCCAAAGGGGACATTGTATTCAATTATGGGCCTGATGAGTGATGAGTAGAGGGACACAATGAGCTCTCTTGATCTAGATGTGAACCCTTTCGTAATAAGGTGGGCTATATAGAAGGTCTTTCTAACCACTTTGGCAACGTGATTGCCAAAGGAGAGATTACTATCTACTTGGGTCCCCAAATCCCTAATTACTTCTTCCGTACTTAATGGATTACCACCTATGTGGTAATTTGTGGGCACATTGTTTTTCCCAAAGGAGATGACTATGCACTTTTTGGCATTTAGCTTGAGGCCATGGCGCTGACACCAGGTATCCATCTCTGTGAAACCTTTTTGGAGGATGCTTGTGTCAGCCAGAGAGTCAATTATGGCTCCCAGTTTGCAGTCATCTGCGAACTTGGTCAGCCATAGTCCTCCCGTGTTAGCCTGTACCTCAGAGAAGTATATACCGAACAAGAGAGCTCCCAGGACTGAGCCTTGTGGGATGCCACTTGTAACTGGTTTTGAGTCTGACATGGCACCTGCAATTCTGACCATGTGGGTTCTATCCCTGAGCCAGTTTGCAACCCATCTTGTGACATATGGGTTGATATTTAAGCTGGTGAGCTTATTTATGATGCCTGAGTGGGGTATTGTGTCGAAGGCTTTTGCGAGGTCCAGGTAGGCTGTGTGGACTACCTTCCCTTCATCTATGGCCTTAGTAACTGTTTCAAAGAAGTCAATTAGGTTTAAGAGGCAAGATCTGCCCTTAACAAAGCCGAATTGGGTAGGATCCAGTGCCTGGAGGTTCCCAATGTCTTTGTTTATGAGTTCCATGATGATACGCTCCATAACTTTGCAGACCAGACTAGTCAGGCTTATGGGGCAATAGTTACCGGGGTCCATTGTGGCACCACCTTTGTGGAGCGGGACCAGTGTTGCTGTACGCCATTCTTTGGGTACATATCCTGTACTAAGGCTGAGATTGAACAGTGACTTTATGTGAGGGTTCAGTTCTTCTTGGAGCTCATGTAAGACACAGCCCGAGACACTGTCCAGTCCCATTGATGCTGTGTTTTTTGCTTTTGAGAGGGCAGCTTTCACCTGTGCATCTATGATGTCAGGGAGGCTACATTCTGTTGGGATGGGCATTTGCTCTTTTGGGGGTGAAGGGGGGGAGAAGTTTGCACTGAACCTGTCTGCCAGGATGTTGGCAATGTCTGTGGGTTCAGTGTATTTTTTGTCATTTTGCACTAACTCAGAGCATATCTGGGAGTTGCCACCCAGATTCCTGACATAACTAAAGAAAGCCTTGTGATTATCTTTAGCGTCTTGTGCAATTTTTCTTTCGAAGCTGGCCTTGGATGATTTTATGAGGGATCGTAGTTGCTTGCTAGTACTGATCAGAGATGCCTTCCCTTTTTGGGATTTTGCTCTATCATGTAGTAGCTTCCTCCTTCTGTTGTATAGCTTATTTATGGCCGAGGTCCACTAGACAGGTCTCCTGCCTTTGGAGGAGTGAGTCTTGGTTTTATTTGGGATAGCACAATCCATGCATTCCTGTAGGTGTCCATATAATGTGTTTGTAAAGGATTCTGCAGTTTGGGCAGTATTTTCCACTGGCCTGGGGGCTTTAAAGGATTCCACCTCGGTTTTGAGAAGTGTGAAGTTTGCTTTTGAGAAATTTTTCACCATGGTTTCCTTGGCTGGGGGTGGGCATGGGATATGGATGTCAGGTGAGATTAATTTATGGTCTGATCTTACCAATGAGGGGTTTACCTCTGGTGTAGAACATAGAGTCCCCATGTTGGAGATGACCAGGTCCAATATGTTGTCCCCTCTTGTGGGAGTGGTGACCAGTTGTTCCATAGCATTTGAGTTTATAAATTCTAGGAACCATTGGGCGAGGGTGTTGGGGCTTGAGTAGTTTTCCCAGTCAATGTTTGGGTAGTTGAAGTCACCAAATAACATGGTGTTTGGAGAGACCTTCATATTCTCCAGTGTTCTCAGGAATGCCGAGTGGGGGTTCCTGAGTTTGGGAGGGTGGTCTTTAGCAGGCTACAAACTGAAAGGTAGTTTTGCCCACTGTTAGTTGCACATGGATGGTCTCTGATGCTTCGTGCAGTGCCACTAACCTGGAGGTGTGGGTATCTTTGATGAACATGGATATACCCCCTTCTTTTGTGATTCAGTCCGAGTTTTGGGGCCGAAAAGCATGGTATGAGGTATAACCTGGTAGTGTTGGGGTGCTCTGGGGATCCTTGAACCAGGTTTCTGTTACTGCACAGATATCGATATTCTCCATAGTGAGGAGAGCCCCGAGTGCATGCATCTTGAGGTTTAGACTTCTGGCGTTGAGCAGTATTACCCTTAGTTTTTTTTTCCTTGTGTTGTCTATGGAGGTGGGTTTGTCTTTTGAGCCTTGCCTAAAAAAGGCACTATGGGGGAGACAAGAGCCTTAGCCAGTATTCAAAAGCCCAGAGGTGACAGGTGCAAGCTGTCCCTAGTGAAACAATGTGGCTTGTCGAGCATGTCATCCCAGTCTGACAGATACTGGATCCCCTTTGAATGACACCAATACTTTAGCCAATTGTTAAAATTGATCATTTTGTCTTTATACTGTGGCATCATTCTTGGTGAGGGCAAGATAATACTCAAGGTCAGGGTCATACCGGCCTTGGCTACATGATCAGAGAGCTCCTCTATGTCTCTTTTCATATAGTCCAGGGAGGTACATCTCAGGTCATTCACACCAGCATGGACAATGACGGAGTCATATTTGTACTTGCTTTGGAGTGACCTGAGTGCTTCTGTTATGTGGTGGATCCTGGCACCCAACAGGCAGCTTACAGTGACCTTCTCCTTGTTCAGTCTGGTGAGTGGGACATCAATGTGTCTGACAATAGAGTCACCTATTACAAGTGTATTAGGTGTGTTGTTTAGCCTTAAGGGCTGTGACTGTGTGGCACACTGACTTTGTGAAATATGTGATACGTGCGTATTGTTGTGGGGTAGCGGTTGCTTGGATGTCTGCTTTGGAGGTCTCTGCTGCTTTGGCAGATTTTTATTTAGAGCCTCCGAGTATGTTTTTGTGTGTTTATGTGTTTGGTTTGCTGATGCGATAGGTCTATGTGAGACTGGATTTGTGGTGTGTGTGGTTTCCTTCTCCTCCTGACTGACTGTGCCAGTCTTGGGTTGAGAGAGCTCAGCTTCCAGTTTAGCTGTATAGTTGCATCTCTCACATATATTTGAGTTTGTTGGGAGGAGGAGAGGGTGGTCTGTGTACATAAGGCAATTGTAACATTGCCTCAAGATTCCCAGATTCACTAGCTGGACTGGAGAGTAAACCTGAAACTGACCTTTGGACATGCCAGAGAAGTATAAGGAACTGATTTCTGACTGAACAGAATGGACCAATAGGGAGCCTAGCACTTATAAAGAGTATGAGAGGGTGTAGTGCTTTAGTTTGTTAGTGTTTACTTATAAGATTACTTATAAGAGCAAATGCAGGGCTTTAGAATGAAAATAGAGTGCTTAATTTGACAGTTAGAACAGTTCTAAGGGAAAAAGTGAAGAGTACACTTTGTGGAGCCGGGAATACTTTAAACCTTAAAGCAGGTAAACTGAAAGAGATAGGAAATGACCCAAAACGGCCAATAAGCTACTATTTTCTGGGCTGAGACCACTCCTCCAGGGACAGATAGGCTGCTCAAAGCTCCCCACTCTCACTGGTGAACAGAGAAGCTTCCTCCTATCCAAGTAAGGATATGGGCAACACAGGAACCTATACCACAGTCTGGAATTCAGCAGAGCCTGTATCACTCTGCAGGACACCACGAGGAGCTGTGCTGAGTTGTATACTGGTGCAAAACCGCGCAAATGTGGGTTTTAAAGCAGGGAAACTGAAGGAGGTAGGAACTGACCCAAAACGTCCAATAAGCTACAAGTTTCTGGGCTGAGACCACTCCTCCAGGGACAGATAGGCTGCTCAAAGCTCCCCACTCTCACTGGTGAACAGAGAAGCCTCCTCCTATCCAAGTAAGGATATGGGCAACACAGGAACCTATACCACAGTACGGAATTCAGCAGAGCCTGAAATCTGGACTAATCTAGTACAGTAAGGCGGGAAAAAGAATATTTTTTTTGTTTTTTTTGTTTTTTTTTTCCAGAGAATAACAGAAAATCACACAGAAAACACTGTACATGCTATAAACAGGCTAGTGCACTTGAATGTGTAGCCTACATCAATTAAACAATACAAAAACGACTTTTTAGAAAGTGTAACTAAAAGCAGGTAAGGCAGGTAAGGGGTTGTGAAAGGCTAGGCCCCCAAATGCGAGGTACCAGCTGATGTGCCCCCTTTTAAAAAAAGATGTTTTGTGTGCATGCTTTGTTTTTCAAGTTAGTTTTTTTGGTGTTAAACATTTGGAAAAACTTAATTTGTAGATATTTAATGAGACTGAACTTAATTAACAACACACTACAGTGGCATGTTGTTTCAGAGTGCAGAGGACTCTGTGTTTTACACCCTTCAGTTCTCTGTATTTTCACATCTAACACTGCTTCTTCACTGTCAGAACATAAACTATCTTAAGCATTTTCAGTATGCCATGTATTTCCCTTTTTTGTGTACTGACTTGCCAGTTATTCTGTTCATAAATCATATGCTTTTCATGTACAGAAGACCACATCCACAAATGCCATCTTCCAGACACAAATATAGTGAAGAATTCAGAAAATTGTAACAATGTATGGTACTATATTAGAGCATTAATATAATTCAACAAATCAAACTGCTATGCATTTGAAATGAACTCGTGTGGAGTTGTTGAATTTTTGTTGTGGGATGGAGCCAGGATTTCAATAATGAAAATGGGGAATCGTCTCTTATAATGGGATAAAGCTAAACAGGTTGAAACAAAATTATTAAATATAAGAAAAATATTTCAGTCTTGAAATTACAATTCAGTGTTGAATTAGGACAAGAAATGATCAAAGAGTACATAAGCTGTAGACTAAACATTTGCAGTGTAATATGGCATTTTGCAGAATTATATGACCTAATATCAGATTATTAGAAATATTTTAGTGTTCATTCATGAGAAGGTTGAGAAACAACTCAAACAGGTTAAATGCTATTGTTTTTTAAGAATTCTACTGCAATTGCTGCAGGGAAAACAAAAATAATTCATGAGGCTTGGTGTTCTGCTGGCCACCTGCCTCTTTTAGGATTGCTGAGCTTGCTATGGTGGAACAACACATCTCTTCAGCACTAGCATGGAAAAGCTATTATTTTGCAATTAAGCAGACTGTTTGCACCGATGATGCGACTGTAATGGCCACAAGGCAATCTCTGTAGAACAATCTGGGTCCCTACTGCGTCTGTTTTTTCCCCATAGCTTGATTATTTTCTGAAGCTATCAAACTAGAAACCACTTAGAAAGATTTAACAATCCTCCCTGAATTAGATTCTTATATCATACTGTCTTATGTTAGCAAAACATTTTTGTGTGCCTTTACCAGCTGCAGGAAGTAATATAAAGTACGACATATTCAAAAGGTGAAATGTTTTTATTTTATTTTTGGGACTCATTCACACAATGCTGTCTTCTTTGTGTTATGACTTGGAAGTTTCTTCTGCTGTGATTCTCTCCCCATGTTGCCATCATCATTTTGTTTAATGTTTTCAGTTTTGAAGGAGTGGGGAGGATTCACAAAAGAGCAAAACATGAGCAGCAGTAAATAGTGTGATAAAGTCAGAGTGACATGGTCAGCCAGGGATTAGGCATGGATTTGTGCCAGTATAGTAAGGTTATATCTTGTAAAGTGCTACATATTGAATGTTCACAGCCACTACAAGGACAGCAATCACACAACTTGACCAATCATGCTATAAGCAATCATATGAGCCAATGGAAAATGACGTGCAGGTGGTGTGCCCAATGCTATGAGTGTTCACATGAACAGCCAAAACATTTTATCATACAAGAAGGAGAAGACATGGAGAGTTAGGGCAGCTAAAAATCATGGAGAGTTAGGACAGCTAGAAATGGGGAACAGCAAGATGAGGAATGCACAGAAAAAAGGGAGGGAAGAGAGGTGTGGATTGAAGAAGGGTATACTTTTTTGTGGATAGAGGTGCAGGACTTTTTTAATGAGGAAATAGAGTGGTGGAATGTTATCAGGATGAAAGTTTAGGTAGGAAAGAGGTTTTAGGGAAGCAAAAAAGGAAGTTGCAGGCAACCAAATACATAATGCAGACAAAGGCTGACAGGAGAGATACTATCCCATATGAGAGAGCAACAGTGCAAAGGTGCTATTTGACAAATTCTGGGCAACTGGTGATGGGGAGGACTGAACAATAAGCGGGTCTGGTGAGTGACACAAAAGGATGAGGAAAATAATGACGGGGGCTGGATGTGGTGAGGAATACCTGACAAACCAGTCTGGAGGGGAACCCTCCCAATGCCCAGAAATTAGTCACCACTGAGGTCATCCAGCTATGTACCTCTCTAGTCCAAATGTTGAAATGCTCCACAAAGCCAGAGGGGTCATCTAATTGTTAGTCCAGTTTGGTACTTAGCTGTTACTGCATTTCCAACTTGGTGTCCCAGGAGAGTCCATAAGCACTAATCTTCACCTCTCTTTGCCAGCATGAGCCCTCACCTTCCACAGAGTGACCTTCATCAGCCTTAAGACAGCCATGTCTAAGGACAGCTGGGGACCCAGAAGCAGATGTGTTGGCCAGTGTGGAGTGTCATGACATCACATCATCTCTGTCTTTACTGCGGTTGTTTTGACAGAAATAGAAAATAAATACAAAAATAAAAAAATAACACAAAAAAGAAAGAAAAAAGAAAAACCAAAAGAGACATAAATGCAACAGATTAGTTATATGCATTACAGTCTACTGAAAAAATACATTATAGTTACATGTGCTATAGTTTATGAAACTATTACATTACTGGCATTAATTCACTACATTGCCCTCACCCTGCAGCCTGGATTGCCAATGTCTCTTTTTCTGGCAGGCTACTGCATTTTTTTTTAATCTACTATGGGGCTGGAAAACATAAAACAAGCAGTAATGAGCACATCATATTTCTGACAACAATGGTAGTTACAGCTATAAGTGCTCTGCATGCTGAACGTGTCATACCGAAAAGAGAATGATTACAATAAAACAATGGTTCTTCCTGCCAAAACCCTTTTCCCACTTGTGAGGAAGTACTGGGTAATGCTACTTCAGGTAATTATATTTATTCTGGCATTACTTGCCACAAAGTGTGATGTCAGATCATTGACCTGGCAAGCTGGAGCCAGAAATTTACTTTGTAAAGGTGGTACACGTAGTCCTACAGCAACTTTTCCTGTGTAACAGGTGAAGAAAGATTTTACACTCACTCACTCACTCACTCACTCACTCACTCACTCACTCACTCACTCACTCACTCACTCACTCACTCACTCACTCACTCACTCACTCACCCACTCACCCACTCACCCACTCACCCACTCACTCACTCACTCACCCACTCACCCACTCACCCACTCATTCACTCATTCACTCACCCACTCATTCACTCACTCACAAGATCAAATCTCTTGTCTGGTGAGACAATGTCCAGTCTCAGGAGAAAAATACTAGCTAGGTGTGCACATTTGAATGTACCATACACCATGTGATGGTCATTGATATCGAGCAAGGTAGCATATTTCCCATTAACAACAGCTTGATGCACATGGTCAGGCTGTGCACATGCATAACTGCTACTTACCCTCTCAGTTCAGGGATGAGGAGGCACAGGCCCATTATCACAACACCTCATTAGCATAATGGCAATGTTATAAGCCCCATTTTACTATGATGAAAAAATACTTTTGCCAATTTTTGGGAAACCACATTGTGGTAAACAAAGTACAGAATCTGAAAATTGCAGATGTCGGACTAGCAGCTGATAGGACTCCTGGTAAAGGACCTCAGGAATGCACTGACCACACAAGTGTGCATGGAAACCATAGAATGTAATAGAACATATGTGTTGGGTAGCACTGCACACAGTGTTATAAAAGAATGGCATACTGAGGGGGTTCAGTGTAACAGGACACAGGGTGACAGGATAGAGCAGCTGTAGGGATATCAACCTGACTGGTCCAGGGGATCAGGTAAGAAAGGTTTAATGCCTGAATGGGAGTTCAGCCTGACAGGTCGCAGAAGATAGGGATGGACAGACTGCAGGGATGCTGGGGGGGGGGGGGCTCAGCTGGTTAGGGTATAGAATGCATGGTCAGTCTGAGTCTCTGTCCTGATGTAATTGTCACAATGGTTTGTCATATGCACATGCACAGTGTTATGTACAGGAGATATGAGTCATCCAGTGCATCAGTCCTACTTGCACAGGATTGATGGGCAGCAAGTATTAGTAACAGGCTCACAGCCAGTATAGTATGGTACAGTGTCATAATGGTTACAATATAGCAGTGCATAGGTCTGTCACCACCATAAAGAGGCTAAAAACTGTAAGGATTCACTTGACAGCTGGCATGATCAGTCATGCACACTCATGGACTGATCCACATGTAAACCATAACTCACCATGGGACAAAAGAAATGACAACATCAGGATAAGTTTTTCACAAGATAGATGGAGGTGCTGCTACAGAACTCATACATGCATACCATGCATGTCCTTGAGAAGGGTAAAGCAGACAGGGACTCCCATGACCAGGTATGGCTGGTAATGGTACCGGACATTAACGCAGTGAGGGAATATAAAGCAATCAGGGACATCTGTCATTATACACAGGGCACAAGCATGAAAAATAGAGTTATATAAACTCTGCAGTGAAAAAAAGAGGAAAATTGTTGTTATTATTATGATTATTATTATTATTTGCAGGGAATATCTGCTAAGCCTAAACTTATTACTCAAGCCAGCCACTTGAAAAAGACTGAGCATTTGGTGATGGTAGTGATGATTTCAAAACAAAGGGGAGGGCTGCAACAAGCAACTAATTGGACAGATTAGGCCTGATGGAAAGGAATGATAGTTCATGACAGGTTGCAACAGGTGAAGCAAAACCCTGAACTCATATACAAATGGGAAAGGAAGGGTTGATTCTTCTTCAGAATGACAGTTTATTTATTTTTTTACTTTAGAATTAATATCTATTTATCCATGCCCATTTTGATGATAATGCCATGATTTGATTAGTTAATTGTATTTTGGGTTGTGTTTTTGTTGTTTCATTTAACCTGCTACAGTTAAACTGGTGTTACAAACTTGATCATGTATGTGGAATACTGATAAATTAGATGTGAGAGATGAAAATAACTAAAATTTGTAAATTTCCGATTGTCAGGATAAGCAAACAAGCAAATATGTATATATGGAATATGTTTATATATATTACACATGATAAATAAAGTATCAGTTAATGCAGGTTAAAGGAACAGGTTTTAAAATGAAAGATGAATCATACATCATAAAATGAATTCTGCAATCCCGTATTTCAAGACATGTCATTTATCACACAAAGCAGAACCCAACAAATTCCAGATTTACATTTGTTGTATATTTACCTTGGGTTACTCAATTGTAAATTTCAATATAATTTCGCAGTTGCAGTATGTGGTTATACAGTTTGCATATTGAGTAGACATTTTTGTAGTTTATATAGGATCAAAACCACGAAATACGAAGCTAGTGCTGTAAAAAAGAACCAGAACTAGAAATAACAACACAAAGTGTCCAAAGTAGCTCCAGTATTACCAATTTATTGGAGGTCACAGGACAAACAGGAAAAACACCCAAAACATTAACACCCAATCGTCCTGCTGCATTTTCATCAATGTAGACTTCATCAGATGCAAAATTGGAGGACCCATACTCCTCAATTAATATACCATTCCCAATGTCAGATCACCAATCAATGCTGGTGGTGGGGGATCTGCACTTTGGTCAATTCTAGTAGAAGCTTATGAGTGCTTATGAGGCACTGGAATGACTGGGGGGGTGGCTTCTACAGTCGGGGGACAGCTGCGGGGGTGGGCTGCTATGGGATGGCCTCAGTCCATTACCCGCAATAGGGCTACATTTGACAAAGATCCAGCTCTGCCTCCAGGCCAGTGCTCAGATATCAATAAGCATGCTTCTACTTGCTGATGACATACAGGTGAACCTTGGCCTTCTTCACCTCACCCTTGTTAACATGAACATTTGTAGCATCAGTGAAAATTAGAGTCATTGTGAAGCTGGGATGTATAATTTTAACACCACAATATACTTTTTAACCAGTCGTTTAACCAGGTCTTTTATACCCACTTCTGTATCTGTATCTGACAATTGTTTTATATTGTATAGAAAGGTATATTGGACAAGAACTGACAGATGAGTGATGACTTTGGTTAATAGCAGCAATATCCTTGAAATTACTCTTACAGACACAGTTAATTCACAATTAATACTGACCCTAATAAGGGACTCATAAAAATAGCCTTATCCAAATATATATCAACATTTATATTGCCACATTATACATTTGACCACACCCTACCATTAATATAGTTGAATCAATACTGGAAAAAATTATCTGACAGACAAAACACAACTAGCAAATGTAATGGATGATATAAATCTTATTTTTATTGTTACCAGGAAATCAAAACTGACCTCACTCACTCTCAGCAGGAACTTGACTCAAATGGTTAATAGGATCATTCATAGGAAATTACTAGGCTATTGGCCCCAAGGCCCTTATAAGCCTAGCCAAGAGTTTAGCCCATGTTTAGACAAGTCAACACCTGATGCCTCTGTCCAGCAGGGACACGGGTGGAATCCCAGGGGTGTATTTTTTGTTTGCCTTCCAGTTATCCAGGTTGAGCTTAAAAAGGGGTAAAGAAGTACTCTACTTGACATGGAGAGGGAGTTTATTCCACAAATGGGGGAGTCTTTGAGACACAAATCTGTCCCACCAACAAGTCCTATTGATGTCACAGACCAGGTTGAGGCCATGCGTGTGGGTTACTTGAGTGGAGCTTGACTTGCGGATATGCAGCTCCACCCTTTTCCCAACTGTAATCCTATACCTTACCTCAGAAAAATACTTCCATAATACTGCTACTGCACAAGACATTGTAGCAGCATACATGTATAACAATACATCTATCTCCTTATTTATCCAGTACTCTATCCCTAACCCACAAATACGTAGCACACAAACTTCTATTCCCAATGCCATTGCTTTCAGTATACCTGAAATTTTGGGATTAAAATCCTAAATCTGCATTTACCTTAGCCCCCAACACACACACACACACACACACACACACACACACACACACACACACACACACACACACACACACACACACACACACACACACACACACACACACACACACACACACACACACACACACACACACACACACACACACACAAACAAACACACACAATCTTCCTTCTTTTGACATCTTCAACAACTGATGATGAAAGCTTCAATGGAATTCCCAAGCCTTTCACTCTGTGAACAAACTGCAGCTTCATCAGGGTGGAATAACACCCATACATATCCATACACATACATTCTTATATAAAAAAAAATTGGTTTACATGGGCCATACAGTGGTTCTAAACATTTTGCATGGCACACTTTTTAATTAAGAAGAGAAAGTAAATCTCATGCAGAACTTTTCTGCCAGACCTAACCTTAAGTAGTACAAAATGACACTTTATACAATGAAGCACGGCTAAGGTGGTATTAAAATGCATTCTTCATATTCATGACATATATTCTTGCATATATTGCTCACCCAATATTTCTGACAGAGTAGTCTGTAGGGAATTTTTAAAATCTGCCATCTCATTCCATTCCCAAACACATGTTCTCAGTTATCTCTTCCTTCCCCATCAAACCCCCAACATTTGCTATTTACTTATTTTCTTTGGCCGTGGCTCTAAATAGAAAGAAAATAACAAAGAGGAACATGGATACCCCTGCCTGTTTTCTCTCTTTGAACAGGACTTATCAGAGAGGAATCCTCCCACTTTAATTCTTGCCTCCGATCCATCATATATCCTCCTAAGTAATCAGGGAATGCAAATTATTTCATTGCTCTACACATAAAATCCTAGCTTACTCTGTTGAATGCTTTCTTTGCATCAAGACCCACCAATAACAGTAGAATGTTCTCCTATTCTGCTTCCCTCTGGAACATCACTGTTCTTTTAATGTCAAATGTTTGCCTCCTCCTCCTCAAAACCACGTTGATTCAAATCTATACATTTTGACAACAACTTTTCCATTCTTTTAGCTAGTATAGACATAAGCACTTCATAATCATGGTTTAAAATTGAAATGAATCTATATGAAGCTGCATCTGATGGGTCTTTGCCATCTTCAATAAAGAAATTTAAATAAAAAAGAGTGTGTCATTAAAAAAAATCAAGGACAGTAAAGAAAGTTATACATCCTACTGGAAAAAAGTCATCTTTCAGTAATTTACTTCTTTGTACTGTATGCCATTGTAACCATGTTTACTCTCCCATGCAATAGAATAATGTATGCTTTCTTCGTTGAACATAAATGTTCTTCATATTGATTACTGCTGCAGTAGCCTTAGCTATATGGGTTATAATCTGCCAAGGATATAACAGCCAGACAGCTTCCAAAGCTTCTGGGTACTTTCTATGTGCACAAACTATCAAACAGCTTGAGCTGAGCTAACTAAAAGACAAGTTTGGGTGTGAAGCCCTTCAGAACTATACTGTCACCAAAGAGTATGCTCCTCTGAGGCTTTTCAGGATTGACAGTCAGCTTGAACATTCCTTAGCTAGGCAGGTAAGTTCCTTTGGAGAAATCATTCCATTTTCTTATATTTTACTGATGTTTTATTACTCTCCTTTACAGGAAACATATTTTAAAGCTAGGAGTGATTTGTTTTAGAGGTTTGTCTTGAGAATGTAATGTACTTTTAAATTGAGCACATTGTTTCTGTCAGTTTAAAAGTAGTGGTTCCTGTTGTGTCAGAATGCTGTGCCCATCCCTGGGGAAGCAGTGACTGCCTTTAGTAACTTGGTTGGCCCAATATTTCCTGTCAGAAAGAAAGAGAAAACCAAACATGTATCTACCCCTCCTCAAATTTCTTTGGATAGGAATAGTTTACTAGGGCTGGCCCAGAGTTTAATTCAGGCTGTTGATCCTTCTTGTAGAGTAGTTTCTGGTAAAAGGTAGAAGGGTGCTTCCTTTCCTGAAAAAGACTCAAGATTCTGAATCTGAACAGTAAGATGTCGGGATGAATTTAGGGTTTTGTCCTCAAATGTCTGATTTATACTCAGAGAACTGTCTTTCTGATTCTCACTGAGGGGGTTTCTCATTCTCTGAAACTGTTACTAGAATGTCCCAGTGTTTTCAGTGGGAGAACACTAAGGTTTCTTAGTCCCTCAAAAAATAATATGAGCTGTTACAGAAGGATTTTACAGAACCTATACCCATTCCACCTTTCCTGTCTTCTTTAAAGGATGTGTTTCTTACTGCCTTCAATTTTCCTGATAGTCAGTCAACTGCCCCTAAAAAAGCAGATAGGATATATCAAGTTCCTCAGTCTTTTAAATGTTTATACACTATACCAAAACCTGACAGGCAAGTATGAGGAATGTTTTATCTACAGCTTCTTGTAAAGAAAAATCTGTTTTAAATAACTTAGTTTCATCTATTGCACAGGTACTACTCATTGTTTGAAATGTGCGTATGACTCTGTTGATACTTCTTCCAGGGCTATGAACACTGGCATGGTTTTAAGGAAGTTTCCTTGTCTGTATTCTATGAACCTTCCAGATGATGTTAAAATGAGATTTTAAATTCTCCCTTGCATAGTTATTTAGTGTTTGGTCCCTCTGCCGCGGAGGTGATCAAAAAGTGTGATGAAATGGGCAAGCTGATCCAGGGACTCTCTAAGGCTTTTCAGCTCTCCTTTTCCAAATTGTCCAAGAGATTTTCTTTCTCCTCATCCAGTTTCAGCAAAAAAAAAAAATGAAATAAACAATCTCAACAAAATTCAGGTAAACAGACATTTAAGAAGTGGCAAGAAGGTTCCAAAATGAAGTCTCAAACCTACAAAATCAAGGACACTCCAACAAGTCTGAATGACTATCTAAGAGACCTTGTGACCCTCTTCTACCCTGGCCCTCTTTCTCTTTCTCTTTCAGAAAGTCTGAATCTCCTTTTTTCTGTATGGCAACAGATTGTTTCATACAAACGGATTCTGAAAATCATTCTTCAGGGTTACAGATGGCAGTGGGAGGAAATTCCTTCTTTCCAGGAGTCACTCCTCATCCTGCAGATCAGACTGTTTTGTTTCCACCTGTTCTTCATCACATACTGCCCCAAGGAGTAATAGAACCAGTTGCCACTTCTCAAGGAAGTCAAAATCAAAATGAACCTTATTGTCATTCAGAATTCACACAACAGCGTAAACTGAACAAAATTTAATTTCTCCAGACTCAATGTGCAAAATATCACAAGAAACATTACAACAGACATTACTACATCACAAAAAACATTTACAGACATAACACCTAAAACATTTTATGAATCAAAAACAGTACATTATTGCGCAGAATTCCAACAGTTATCAATATTACACAAGAAGGCTAGTTTCACATGCAGTTGGTTTATTGCACCAAAATATGAGTTAAGAATAGAGTTTGAGTTATTGCACAAAAATATGAGTTCTCATCAACATAGATATCTGCTACACCTGATGGCCATCATCATGCATGTTGTTAGTAGAGTTGAGTAGTCTGATGGTCTGTGGAAAAAAGCTCTTACTTTATCTGGTGGTTTTGCACCACATACTGTGATAGTGCTTGCCAGATGATAGGAAGGAAAACAGTCCATGGGTGGCATGAGTAAAGTCCCTGACTATTTTTGTGGCTCTGCTGAAACACTGAGACAAGTATAGGTCCTGAATTGATGGAAGAGTGGTCCTAATTTCTCGGCTGCTTTCACCACCCTTTGGAGAGAATTCCGATCCGAAGCAGAGCAGTTTCCATACCATACCAAAAGACTGTTTGACAAGATACTTTCTATAGTGCCCCTGTAGAAGGTTGTGAAAACAGGACATGAAAAGTTTGCTCTTCTCATTCTTCACAGCAAATGGAGATGCTGTCATGCCCGCTTGTCAATGGAATTTGTGTTTATGGACCATAACAAGTCCTCTGCAATATGTACCTCTAAGAAATTGGTGCTTTTTACGCTCTACACTGTTTCTCTGTGGATTGTGAGTGGAGGGTGTACTCCATGTTTCCTTCTGAAGTCAGCAATTATTTCCTTGGTCTTGTTCACATTGAGTGCCAGGTTGCTGTTGTCACACCATGCAATCAGTTGGTTATCCTCCTCTCGGTAGGCTGTTTCACTGTCATTGCTGCTGAGACCCACAACTGTTGTGTCATCTGCAAACTTAATTATGTGATTCAAACTGTACCTGGTGATGAAGTCATGGGTCAGCAAAATGAACAGCAAGGGGCTTAAGACACAACCGTGAGGTACTCCAGTGTTCATAATGATGCTCTTGTAGGTGGTCTTGCCAACGCATACTGTCTGGGGCCTATCTATGAGAAAGTCTAGTATCCAATTGCACAGTGGAGTTCTGATACCCAGCTAAACCAGATTCTTTATCAGATGCTGTGGAAGACTGTGTTGAAGGCAGAGCTGAAGTCTATGAATAGCATATGCACATAGCAGGTTTCATTTTCCAACTGATCCAGAGATAAGTGAAGTACCAATGAAATAGCATCTATCATGGAGTGATTAGATCGGTATGCAAATTGGAGTGGATCAAAAGTTGCAGGAAGGTTTGATGTTATATAGTCCTTGAACAGCCTTTCAAAGCACTTCATTACAGTGGAGATGAGAGCTATGGAGCAGTAGTCATCGAGGCTTGATGGTGGGGACTTGTTGGGCAATGGTATGATGGTTGTGTTTTTAAAACATTTGGGTATGATGGCCTGACTCAAAGAGGTGTTGAAGATATCAGTGATGATGTTTGTCAGTTGATCAGCACAGCCTCTGAATGTTGTCAGGTCCAGCTGCTTTTCTTGGGTTTACCCTGTGTAAGGTCCTACAAACATCAGCTGGGTTGAGACAGAGCACGTCATTGTCCTGGCTGGTAGAGACTTTTGTTAGTGTTGTGTTGTTCTTTTCCTCAAACCAGCTAAAATATATGTTGAGGTTGTTGAGAAATTCAGTGCTCTTAACACATTGAGAAGATGAGAGCCTGTAGTCTGTTATGGAATTAATTCCTTGCCCCAGACACCTGCAGTCATTTAAGTCTGTGAAGTGACTCTGAATTTTCTGTCCATAGTCAAGTTTGGCATTTCTCACATCCCTATTTAGATTTGCTCTGGCTAATCTAAGGGCATCCTTATTCCCTGACTTAAAGGCAGCATTGAGTGCTCTCAGAAGCTCATACACTCCACTTGTAAGCCAGGGTTTCTGGTTGGCTCATACGGTGATGTTCTTATTGACTTTCACATCATCCATACACTTTGATGTATATCCCATCACAGACAGTGTACTCACCTAGGTGGATGTGCTGGTTTACAGTAGGTACCTCTTGGAATATGTTCCAATCTGTGCTTTCAAAACAATCTTGAAATGCTGAGACTGCTCCCTTTGGCCATATCCTTAATTGTTTCTTGGATGGTTTCCATCTAAATAATAATTTTTATTTATTTATTTATTTATTTATTTTATATTTGTTGACCGGGTTTGTCTGACTGGGCTACAAATGCCCATTTTCAGCGGAGACCCGAGGAGAAAAGCTCCAACAGAAAATATAAATTTTACATATTGAATACATATAGAAATATATTCATCAGTACCACAGATTACTGCATTACAGTGCCACACATTACATTCATCAGTACCACACATTATTGCATTACAGTGTCATACATTAAACTGTGGCAAGTGAAATACATAGAAATACATTCACCAGAGGGATACATTCATAATTACATATTATATACATAATAGTGCAGTAGTTACATAGCTGAAA
Organism: Protopterus annectens; assembly: GCF_019279795.1. Classification (NCBI taxonomy): domain Eukaryota; kingdom Metazoa; phylum Chordata; order Ceratodontiformes; family Protopteridae; genus Protopterus; species Protopterus annectens. The sequence goes on from NC_056729.1 coordinate 1,300,770,311, forward strand.
TATTTTACTAGTTATATTTGTACAGTGATGTACCAAGAGGAGAAGATAAAGTAGCAAGTTTGTTTATTGAAGGGAAGGAAGAGAGGAGAGAATTAGAAGGTTATAAGGGAGTGTTTATGGGGTATAATTACATTGGCAAGTCCATTTTTCATGAAGGAATTTGTTTGTAGCAGTTTTGAATTGATTGGAATGTTCAAGGGATCTTATATCTAGTGGTAGGCTATTCCAGGCCTTGGAAGGGTTAAAGCTATAGACTAGGTGACCCATTTTGGTCCTTGGTTTATAGATTTTTAGTAGGCTTTGTTCAAAACTGTGGAGTAATCTAGTGGGTAGGTAATGAGAGATTAGAGATGAAATAGTTGGACAGAAAGAGGGTTTGTAGAGAATGGAATGAATAATCTGGAACTGATTATACCAAAGCAGGATAGGTAATTCCAGCCAATTTAGTTCTTTTAGTGAGAGAAAGTGATGGGACTTGTAAGAATTTTGGGCAGCAAATCTAGCAATCCTGTTATAAGTTGTTTCTAACTTGTTTAGTAGTCCAGTGTTGAGGCTGGTGAGAATTTGGGAGCTATAAAGTAAAGTGGGTAAGAGGCAGGCATTTGAAAGGGTTAGTTTTGCTGTTTTGGTGAGATATTTTTGTTTCTATAGAGGAGACCTAGCTTGAGATGTGTTTTTCTGATACAATTATTGACGTGTAAATCAAAGGTTAGTCTATCATCAATAGCAACACCTAAGAGTTTTGTACTGGTGTCCACCTGTATTTGAGTATTATTTTGTGACAGTATGGAGAAGGAAGACTTTATGTGGTTAAAGTTTTTAGGGAGAAAGAGTAGTAATTTGGTTTTCTTTGGATTAAGGATAAGTTGATTTTCAAATAGCCAGTTTTCTACAGAGTTAAAAGAGGACTGTGTGTCTGATTTTAGTTGCGTTGGTGATTCAGCAATAGTGATAAGGGTAGAATCATCTGCATATTGTATCAGTGAGGATCCAGGACAGGAAGAGTAGAGAAGGTTGGTAAAGATGTTAAAAAGAAGTGGCCCAAGGATGGAGCCTTGTGGAACACCCATTTTAACAGGAAGAAGAGGGGAGAAAGCTGAGAGCCATTTGACTGATTGGAGTCTATCATCAGAGAGATAGCTGTTAAACCAAGGTATGGTGAATGGAGAGAAGTGTAAGTTTGCTAGTTTAAGGAGAAGAAGTTTATGAGAGATTGTATCAAAGGCTTTAGAGAGGTCAATGAGGAGAGAGGAAATAAGTTTGTTACTGTCTCTAGCTAGTGATACAGAGTTTAGGAAAGACAGGAGAGCTGCAGTAGTGCTGTGCATGGGACGAAAGCCATGTTGGGTAGGTGTGAGTAGATTTTCTTGCAGAAGGTAGTGTAAGACTTGATTGTGTATACATTTTTCCAGAATTTTGGAGAGTGGTGAGAGTATGGCTATGGGTCTAAAATTAGTTATATCTGTGGAGTTTCCTCCTTTGTGTATTGGAAGGGTGTAAAATTGCTTCCAGATGGAAGGGACTTTGGATTCCATAACAGAGCGGCTTATTAGAGTAGAAACTGGGAAAGCAAGAACATCAGCAGCAGCCTGAAGGAATGCAGAGGGAATGTTGTCTATGGATGTGGAACAAGGTTTTAATTTAGATAGTAGAGTTTTAATATAGTTAGTGGAGACAGGTTTGAGGGAGAAGATAGTGGTAAGGTTACCACTGATGGAAGAGTTTGAGCTATTAGGTCTATTATTGTTGGTGGGATGGTCTGTGTCTTGATTTAGTAATTTGGATATTGAGTCTATAAAGTAGTTGTTAAATATAGAGGCAGTTTCCTTATGTGTGTTGTCAGGATGAGGGTTGAGGGAGGCTTGCGTACCTGGGTGTAGTATTTGATTTACAGAGTGCCAGAACTTTTTAGGGTTGGATTTAAAGGTAGAAGATGGATTATTATAGAAGTTTGTCTTATCTTTATTTATGTGACTTTTGGAAAGATTTCTAAGTTCTTTATATTTCTGGAGGTCTGGTTGATGTTTAGTTTTAGTCCAAATTTTCCATGCTCTGCCTTTTTTTTTTTTTAGTAGTGCACATGTGTTTACAGTCAACCATGGGGCTATGTTAGACTTTATGCGGACCGTTCTAAGGGGTGCCACAGAATTTAAAATACTAAAAGTGAAGTTAAAAAAGTAGACAGCTTCATCCAAAGGAAGTAGTTTTAAGGGATTCCAGTTCACTTTTGATAGTGAAGATCTGAGAGTTTCAGGATTAAAGATTGTTAGTTGTCAGTGTTTGATAAACCTTTGAGGTTTAGCTTGATGGGATGTGTATCTTAGTATTTTTACTGGAGAGTGATCACTTAGGGAATTTGGTAGCATTTCATGGTTATGATATTTGGAAGGGTGAGAGACAAGAATCCAGTCAAGGAGAGACGAGGCTGCATGGGAGTTATTGAAATAAGTGGGATCAGAGATGAGTTGAATAAAGCCGTAGAGATTAAGGTGTTGTGAGGAGTTTTGAGAGGAGAAAGCTAGCCAGTTAATGTTGACATCCCCAGGAATGATAGTTTCATTTGGGATGTTTTGGGAGATATGAGCAAGCATATTTTCCAGTAGGGGGATATTATCACCTGGTGGAATGTAAATTGCTATAATGGTGATAGTTGGGATGTAAAAGTAGAGTTAGAAATGGTAAGGTGGTTAGAGTGTAGGATAGCAATGCTTCCACCTTTCCTTTTTGGTCAATCTAGATGGTGTATGTTATAGCCAGATGGCAAGATCTCTATGTTTTGGTGTTGCGATTTCAACCAGGTTTCAGTCAGAACAAAGATATCAGGAGTATGGTGGGCAATCCAAGTATGTAGTTCACTTACATTGTTCTGAATACTCCTAGTGTTTATTGAATAGAAGGAAAGATGTTTGTTTGGGAGATTATTGACTTTTGGGTTAGGAGGGCTAGCAGTAGAGTGTGTTGGACCAGGGTTGGGATGGATGTCTCCAGCTAAGGGAATGTTTTTGTGGAGGTAGATGAGTTTGAGCATATTAGCAGTGGGGGTGTAGTATTTGTTTTTTTGTTTGGTAGGGGTGAGTTGGATGTTAGGTAAGTGTATTTTGGGTAAGGGAGTATTTAATGAGAAGATCGATGGAAAAATGGCGAAGGTTTGGTGATTATTTATATGGCTACAGCAGTTTGGGTTTTTGGGGAGATATGTTTGGGGTGTAAGTGGATGTTAAGTGATGTGAGTATAAGAAGGAGGAGTAGCAGAGGCAGTAATAGGATGGATATAGTTAGAAATGCATAGATTTTACTCTTGGAGGAGTACATATTGTAGGGTGTTTTTAGTTAATAAAATGCACAGGAGTACAGATTTTTGGTATATTAGATAGTGGATAATAGTGTATAGCAGCAGGTACTAGTGTGGGGGGGTGAAGTTAGAATATTTTGTTGTAGCAGCAAGTGGGTTGATGTATAGTCTATTATGGAGTGAAAGACAGGAGGGGGAGGGTGTATGTTGTGGGAGGTGCAAAGTAGTTAGCTATAAAGGAAATGATATGGGGGTGGGAGGGGAGCGAATGGAGCAGGTTGAGCCAAGCCCAGAGTCGAGCACAATCACTAAAAACTCTAACAGAATAAGGCTATGTACTGTTCATAGTAAGAATAAGATGTTTTGTTGTGTAGTGCTATCAGGTAAGAAATAACTTAAAACAGGCTGGGTAAGAAATATCTTAACACAGGCTAATGAGTCCAGCATGTAATAAACATAAGTTTGTTGAAACTAACAGGCAGTCTATTAAGAAATGGGGGGGGGGGGTCCTTGCTTCCAAGCTACTTTACAGCATACCAACTTGTTATAGAGTACAGTAGATAATGCCTTAAATAAGTATATTGTAAAATGTAAAAACTAAGCCAACATACTTTGCAGATAAGGAGATATTGCAAGGTAAGAGAACAGAGCTGTGTGATGAGCGAGTTTCGTTACAACCGTTTAATGCAGCATGCAGGACTTTTAACAGTACGCTGTCAGTATGGAGATGAAAAAGACAAACTTGGCTGATAGTTTGCAGATAAGGAGACACTGCAAGGTAAGAGAACAGAGCTGTGTGATGAGTGAGTTTCGCTGCAACCATTTAATGCAGCATGCAGGACTTTTAACAGTACGATGTCAGTATGGAGATGAAAAAGATAAACTTGGCTGATAGAGAGCAAGCTAAGGGAACACAGTTAGAAGTCAGCAGTAAGGAAGAAAACTTTTTGAAAAATAATGGTCTATACCCTGGAAATACTTTTATAAGGAGATGGTCTGAGTTTCCCAGATGTGGGTGAGGTACTGCCTTAAATGCTAGTTTGACACTGGTATAGACCTTATCCAATATATTCTCATCCTTAGTTGCAAAATCCACATGCTGATAGTAATGTGGTAGAAGTGACTTCAGATTGGGCTGATTGAAGTCTCCCACTATCAAGTGAACATGGTCTGGATTCTGGTTTTGCAATTCAGTGATCAGTTGGTATAATGTTGCCAGTGCTTCATTTATATTAGCACTGGGAGGAATGTGTACAGTTGCGATACTAACCCCATTAAATTCCCCAGTCAAGTAGAATGGTCTACATTTTAGCTATATTTTCAGAGCAGTGAGTGGAGACCATCTCACAGTTGGAACACCAGTTATTGTTGATGTCAATACAGACTCCCTCCTCCCCGAGATTTCCCACTGAGTGTCTGGGATCTGTCTGCTCAAAATAATGATAGCCCCTCCACATAAACTGCACTGTCATTAATGTTGGAATTAAGCAATGCCTCTGTGAAGATAAGCACATGACAGTTTCTCACCTTGCTTTGGGTAGTCAGCTCTAGTCTTAGATAGTCCATTTTTTTTTTTAATGAGCGAATGTTTGCCAGTAAAATAGATGGAAGCACAGGCCTGTAGGGGTTAGCTTTTAATATGACATTGATTCCATCCCTAGATTTGTATTTTCGTGATCTTTCACATCTCTTATCTTTTTCTCTTTCTGTAAATAGTAAAAGTTGACTCTGCCTGCAGAAAGCACTTCGGATCATGTTTGAACATGATTCCTAACTCACAGAGTTTGTTGTGTGTTTTAAGCCTCACAGGCCCTGCAGACAGTAACTCAGCAAGCCTTTCACACAGAGAGCTTAATAGTCGAAGTTCTAGCAGAGTATCTCTATTAAAATTTAGCTGTAGGAAAATATTTTATTCAAGGATGTTCCTTCTACCTGCTTGGCAACCAGTTCTGGATCTTTCTTTCCTAAACCTGTTTGTGATAGTGCCCAAATTCAAAACAATGTCACTTTACTACCTGTTGCCTCTTCTTTCACTTTCAAGTTTCCAGGTAACACTAGACTTAAAAGATGCTAAAGCCCAGTGTTCCCACTATATTTAAAAGATGTTTATCATCACATTCCTATTCATCCAGACTTCAGGCATCTCTCAAGGTTTTGTGTGTCTGGGTCACATTATCAGTTCTCTGCTTTACCCTTTGGACTATTCACTGCACCAAGTCTGTTCACAAAGTGTCTAGCTCCAGTTATAGCTCATTGCATGCTATGGGGTATCCATATTTTTCCATATTTAGACAACTTGCTTAACTTTGCAGAGTCTTTTTCAAAGTGTCAGGAATCTCTCTTGGGTGAGAGATCACTTGCACAAGCTGGGATTCCAAGAGAACATTCAAGCATCTTTCATGATCCCTCACAAAGGTTTGTGTTACTGGGGTGTCAACTAGACACCCCAGTTCAAAGAGGTTTTCTTCCACAGGAAAAAGTAGATCTTTATTTAGATATATTTCTAAGTTTTTTCAGTCAGACTTCAGTCACTGCGAGGGAATACCTCCAGATTTTGGGTCTAATGGCATGTATGTTTCTCATAATACCACAGTAGGACTCCACATGAGAAAGATACAGTGGTATCTGAAATCTCTTTGGTCCTAGCATCAACACCCTTTGTCATTTCAGATCCCAGTACTGGGGTTTGTCAGAACAGAAATCACTTGGGTGAGCCAATAGATATCCTTAAATCAAGGTCTAAGCTTCTCCCTCCCTACTCCAAAGCAATCAGTCACCACAGATGTATCAGACTTATCTTAGGGATCAGTTTCAGGAGAGATAAAAGTGAATGGGGTACACCAAGGACAGATACACGCACATAAATATCAAGGAGATGAGTGCCTTCATCAAGGCACTCACGTCTCTGAAATATCTTTGGTCCCTGTGGCCTCTTCAAGTGGTTGCAGATAATATCACAGTCTGTGGTATACCAACAAGCAAGGGAGAAATACGGTGTGCCCCCTCTGCAGACTAGCATTATCAGATTGTAATATAGCTTCACAGCACAGTCTTACTCTACAGGCATCTTACATTCTGTCAGAGCAAAACTGTCTGGCAGACAAACTGAGCAGGACCAGCGCAGACCCTCACACAAGAACAGGGGGTGTTTGATACACCCCAGCCTCAATCATCTTCAATTGACTGCTTGGATGATAGAGTCTTAATTTCTTTCAGGGAACCCTTTTCTCAGGATGTGCAGCAGGTACTAATAGAGGCAAGTAAGCCTGTTACTAGAAAACTAAATATCTTCAGATCTTTATTTTGTGTTAGAGAAACTAACAGGTGCTCCATTTGAGCCAGCTGATCTGGCTGAATTGAGGTACTTAACATAGAAAACAGTTTGACTGATTGCTCTGACTTCTGCAAGGATATCTGAGTTGTAAGCTCTTATGGTAAGTCAACCCTACCTAATTTGCCACAAGGACAGGGTTTCATTGAGAACTAATCCTTTCATGCCCAAAGTGGTATCCAACTTTACTTTAAGTCGAACTATCTATCTCACAGATCTGAACATAAAATGAGGGAGAAAGGATATTTCATACCTTGGCTGTCCACAGACAACTCAGGTACTATCTTGAATGAACTAAATCTTTGAGATTATCAGATCGATTGTTCATTTCTTGTGAAGGTAAGAAGAATGGACAACTGGTGTCAAAACAGACAATTTCCAAATGGTTGTCTAAGGCTATTACCTTTTGTTATACTCATTGTGACAACTCTATCCCAAGCAGGGTCAAGGGTCTCTCTACAAGATCTTTGGCTTCTTTTATTTCTTTTAGAAGGGGATGGATTCTAGAAGTATTCTAGAAGCTGCTATTTGGTCCTCTGTACATACCTTTACAAAGTACTATAAGCTGGATTCCTTCTCTAGGTCTATGTCATGCTTTGCTAGGACCATTCTCCAGCAGCAGTGATTCAATATGAAGAACTTAGTAGCATTTTATAAGCTGAACTTACCATAACAGTAGAAGTTTGAATGATCACTGCTGCAGTAGCCACTCCCTCCCTCCACCCCTCTTTTCTTTTGGTGTTTGTTTTGTTATGCCACTGTGTGGGCATTTATTTTTGTTATTGATAGTCTTGTTCTTTTAGGGCTCAGTCTCCCTCTCTCAGCTGGCAGGAAATCTCTTAAGGGCTTTACACCCAAACTTGTGTTTTATTCAGCTCAAGCTGAGCTGCTTGACAGTTTGGGCATTTGGAAGGTGCCCTGAAGCTTTGGAAGCTGGCTGGCTGTTATATCCTTGGCAGGGGTATAACTCATAAAGCTAAGGCTACTGCAGCAGCGATCATTTGAGCATCTACTGTTATGGTAAGTTCATCTTATACAACTGCACTTTCTGCTGGTTATGAACTTAAAATTAGACCATATATCATATTAATGCAAATAACATGCTTTTTTGAGAAACTGTGTGATTATATCATACTAATGAGAGTGAAATGGATGTCCTTTGTGTACCTGTGTAAAAAAACTGGAGCAGATTATGTATGCACCTCTAGAATTAGAATATACATTGAAATTATGTTGTACTCTGTTGTTAATTCAAACTAACATATTTATACATATCTGTTAAAGATGTCTACATCGACTAGAAATGATTCTTCTAATGTCGGTGGCTTTTTTCTAAAGAATATTCATCCATATCAGTATTGAAGGACCTGTCACATCCGCAGTGAAATGTTCATGCCATGTAATTCAGTGACTGCTCCTGACTTGGCATATGAATTAAAATCTAGCCATCTGCTTTTCTAAACTGTCTATAATCCACTGCCCTCTGAGCACAACTACATGGCATATTATCAGCACCCATCAGACTCACTGTAACATCAGTAAGAAACATCACTGATTATTCTTTAGAAACTAAACCCACCAAGTGAACACTTGAATTGTTAGGTTTTGTCTTATTTTTTAATTACTTTCCTGGAGCTTTTCTCCTCAAGTCTCTGATGAAAAGGAGCTCTCCGGGGCCAGTTGGACTAATCCAGTTAACAAATGTAACAACAAAATAAATAAAAATAAATAGTATTAATTACACCATCTCATGCTTTAACCAGACATGAGTGTACAGTTTTTCTCACCTGCTGCTTCAGATGCTGGAGATTGCATTGCATAACTAGAGGCTGCAAAAATAATTATTAGATCTATTGTGTATGAAAAGGTGTTCAACAAGCCAGGCTTGAAAAAATCTTTGCATTAATGCATTCAATAAAAGGTCTTGAATTTAAGCACAGATATAAAATTCACATTGCTTTGGATTCAATTAAAGGTACACCTGTGTCTTGAATTTAAACACAGACATCAATTCCACATTTCTTTTGAAGGTAATTTCTATAATACTTCATAGTGTATATAACTGTTCAAAATATTGTGGGACATCATACGGAAGATTTTCAAGACCTGGTGATTAAAAGCTCTTCAAAAATGGCACTGTCAATAAGCATTGTGTTGTTTTTTTCCTCTGTCCATTATTTAATCTTTTATGCACTGAGCATTTTGAAATAATGCTTAAACCCTTTCTAAATGGGTGGTTGTAATATAGATCCATGTTTTAAAGATTTGGAGAAAAATGTTAACCATAGTATACTTGAATCAGATGCGTTTTTCAACACTTTTGTGAGGCATAGCAGTCACTTACTAAGCTAAAAAGTTCAGGCATGTCTTGTCATTCTTCCATTAAGAAAACTGCTTAGCAGTGTTTGCGTTTGCAATTAATTGCACACGTACAGACAGCTCATTAGTTTTCTGGCAGTGGTCCAGCAGGGGTGCAGACCAAAGCAGTTTACTGCATTGATGAGAGCAGCAACAATGATTTGATCTGTCCCATTTCTTTAATTAAGCAAATTGTCCATTTCCTCACACCTTTCATTAATGGCACTCTGAGGGATTCTGTCTATCAGTATCAGTGCTTGCAAAGATGAAAACAGACATAACATTTAAACTGTAAGTTCGATTTTGTAACAACCACATCCCAATGCAGTTGCAGAGAGTGGTATCAAACCTCCAGCTCACTAACGGGGAGAGGCAACATATCATCTGAATTAAATTAGTAAGCAATACTGTTACTAAAAAATCATCTATTTCTTATTCTATTTCACAGGTGTTTGAGAACTCATGTGTAAATATGGCACTATCAAGTTCATCAAGTTTTTTTCTGAATGTTAAAACCAGCCACTGTACATTGTCTGTCATCTTATCCTGTCTACTCTTTATCTTGTCAGAATGTCTTAACTATTTACTATGCTGGACTCACTAAGAATACATTTTCCAATTTGTATGTGACCTAGGAACAATAGTTTGGTAATGCTTTGCTTAGAGTTTTAGTGAGTGACTGATTGCCAGTGTACAATTAAGCAATACTACTCAAGACTACATGCTGAAGCTATTTACAGCAGATAAATTTTACACTCTGCAGGAACAAGTTTTGTTTGTCTTTTCAGCTTTTTCCGGTTAGGGGTCGCCACAGTGGAACTCTGGTCTGCTAATGATTGGCAGTAGATTTTTTTTATGGTGCCGAGTTGCCAGCCAGACGCCCGACCTTCAGTGAAGGCACACTTATTCATGCATGTCTTTCGGAGGTCACTCGACCGTGGGGAGGACATGCAGACTCCACACAGAAGGCACTCCAGCCATGAATCGAACAGGAGAACCTCTTGCTGTGAGGCAACAATGCTACCGCTGTACCACCGCGGCTTCAAGTCATATACTTAATTCATGTCATTGACTAAAGGGCCTCACCAATCTCTCCATTAAATAGCAGTGTCAGAAGTCAGTTTTAGCTCTTATTCTTACAGATTTTACCAGTGACTCCTTTTTCTACATCAGACTCTTCTAGTGAACTGTGTGACATAGGCACTATCCCCTAGATAGCACTGTATTCACTATCGAACAACACAAAACAAGGGCTCACTTGTGTTAGCTTATCAATAATGCCAACGTGGTGTAAATAGAAGCCATAATATTAGGCATTTGAAAGTGGAGGGTGTTTCTATAGTATGGTTGTGTTAGTCAAAGACAGTTAAAGAGTTACATGCTTGGTAAATTTTCTGTGGAGTTCCAAAAAGCATAGTTCTGGTCTTGGATGGGTTGAGAAATAGTTTATGGTTGATTAGCCACTGGTGCAGATCATGCAAGTCTGACTGGAGCTGAGATTGAATGTTGGTAAGAGTGTGACTGGATCAGTAAAATGATTATGACATCTGCATAGAGGATGAGCAGGAAATGAGTGGGAGATGGGGGACATCACAATGAAGTCTGTTAATGAATGTCTGCAACACAGACAAGCAGTACCAAATTTACCCATCCTACTGACTTAAACCTTGCATGTAATATAAATAAGACCTGATGGAGAGACAGGTATGTATCCTGGAGACTACACTTCTCTGGAACAGACTCCCCATCCATGTCAAGCAGAGTTCCTCCCTAACCCAAGTCAGGTATAACCTGACAACTGGATGGAGAACTGGAAATTCACCCCTGGTTGGGCACCTATACCCCTAAGGGACATGGGTAGCCTGTAACTGTCTAATGTTTGAGGCCCATGCTTGTAAATGTTTCATCTTTCAAGCCCTTGCTTAAACTATCAACAGTACGACAACTTGTCAAAAGTTTGGGATTCATGGCTTCAGTATTCACTATCCTATTACACACCTATGAATCATATATATGGAGTAGAGGGGGGAGCCAAGAATGGATCCTTGTTTATTCCTTAAATGAATAAGTAAATAAATAAAGTACAAACTAAAGTGATGCAGTGCCATGAGATCACATTGACTGAGATGAAGCTGAGATATCAGGAAGTAAGCAGTACAGCCATGGGGAAATAAGTTACTTCATTTTAATGCTGTGAATGAATCTGGTTGGTAGAGAGTCATTTCTTGTCACATATGTGCTTGCCCTTGAGTTCTAACATGCAATGTAGGAGACAATACAGTGAAAGTAGAAGAAAATAAGCTTTAAGAGACAGAATATAAATGCATGGTGAATAAAGATGGGCTGCATCATTCATGGTTGGAATGAACTAAGAAACCAAACATTAAGGCAGATGGTAGGTGTAAGTGCTAATGATGTATTTAGACAAATTTGTTTACATGTGACTTTCAAGGGGCACATCTCTAGCGCATAAAAATTAATATGACTGATGTCTGTCATTGATCATGATAGAAGATGACAAAGGATTAGTTCATAGATTCATAGGTTCATAGGCTAATGACCACTAAGGCACTTAAAAAACCTAGCCATGCAACCCAAATATAACCGACAAATTTAATTTATTGATTTATAAAGGGTAATTTACTGACTGCCTCTGTCCATCAGAGACATATGAGCCATACCAGGTATGAATTTTCAATTACCCATCCATTGGTCCAAGTTGTTTTTAAATAGGGATAGGGAGGAACTCTACTTCACGTGAATGGGAAGGGAGCCTGTTCCAGAGGATGGGAATTCTGAGAAACATATCTGTCTTTCCAACACGTCCTATTTATGTTACAGGCAAAATATGTGTCTTTTAATATAGTAGTCCTGAAGCTGTTTGTTTTGGGGATGTTCAAAAGATGCATCAAAACAGGGTCCATGGACGCTTTGTATGCCAGGCAAAGATCACCTCTCAGAAGTCTGCATGATACCGAGTAAAGAGACAGGGCTTTGAAACGATCAGTTTAGGACATTGTGTTTACTCCCTGTATTCTTTTTGTAAGGAACCTTTGTGGATGTTCCAGTTGCTGCATGTGTCTAGTCAGGTACATACCAAAGAGGACATTATACTCTGTTATGGACCTGATGTGGGCTGAGTACAATGGTATGATGACCTCTCTGCATCTAGATGCCGTGCCCTTGCTTATAAGTTGAGCAAAATAAGAAGATTTTCTCACTACCTTGGACAGATGTCATTTGAAGGCTAGGTTACTATCTACATGAGTTTCCAGATCCCTGACTAGTGAATCAATTTTTAAGGGTGTTTTATTGGTGATGTAGTTACCTGGGATGGCAGACTGTTCAAAAAGTACTACAATGAATTTTTAGTATTGAGTTTTAAGCCATGGCTTTGGTGCCAAGCATTTGCAATATTAGACCTTCTTGAAGAGTGTTCTCTTCCTGTGGGCATACAATGACTGCTCCCAGTTTGCAATCATCTGCAAACTTGGTTAGCCAGAGGCCTTTGACATTGGCTTTGACATCTGAGAAGGAGATGCCAAAGAGGACTGGTCCTAGCACAGAGTGCTGGGGGACTCCACTTATGACAGGCTTCTTTGTAGAGGTGGCTCCACTGATTCTAACCTACTGAGTCCTATCAGTGAGCCAGTTAGATATCCAGCATGTTATAAAGGGGTTTATACCTAGTTCTGTAAGTTTGTTGACATTGCCCAAGTGGGGTATTGTATTGAAGGCTTTAGCCATATCCTGGTATGCAGTATGCACAGTTTTCTCCTCGTCCATTACCTTAGTGATTTTTTTAAAGAAGCCCACCCTATTCAGTACAAAGCATAACCCTTCCTTTGACAAATCCAAACTGGGATGGAGTCCCATCTACTTTACCACTGCCTATCACAACCAAACTGCTGAGGGTGAAATTCAGTTACTAGAGCAAAAATGTGGGTGTTTGTATATGTAAAAAAATATTTTTTTTCCAGAGATGTGAAATGAAATCATGTAAGTTTGGATGGTTAATATCTAAAAGAAATTATGCCTGATATGTTTTTTTATTTTTATTTATTTAACATTTGTTTACTGGGAAAATCTGACTGGTCACAGGTCCTTTTTCAGTGGAGGCTCGGGGAGAAAAGCTCCTGTTAAGCAAAATTACAAGTTTGAGTTACAGTGACTGGTAATATAAGACTTACACAAAAATACAAAGTTTCAAAAATATTCAGAATAAATACCCTCACAATGTACTTAAAATTGAAGTTTTAAATGAAGAAAAAGTAAAGGTAAACAAAAACACTGCAAGTTTGTACAGACAGTTTTAATAGCTACATGGATCTGACATTTCTGAAAATATTTTGTGTGGGGGATAGGCAGGGATGCACCTCTCCTTATAAGAGTAGAATGCAAAAAGAAAGGTTTGTGAGTGTGTGTGTATGTGCGCATGTGTGTGCGTGTGTGTGCGTGTGTGTGCGTGTGTGTGTGTGTGTGTGTGTGTGTGTGTGTGTGTATTGTAAAGGAGTTGACAAGTGCAGCACAAAATGCAGGTAGAATAAAAGCAGGGAATATGCAAGCTTTCCTATGAGTTTCACCAAACTACAAAATATTTCTCTAAAGTTACACTCCAGGTATGACATCAGAAAGCTATATCACCCAGCTTGGAGTTTGAAATGGTCAGTAAAAAGGCAACTAGAATTTTTGAAAAGTGAGGCAGTAGCTAACATACTAGACAAAATAATTTGCAAAAGTTCTTCAGAGTGACAGTAACCAAGCAGGCATACATCAGCTCCCAAAATCCATAACTGCAGTAGATGAAAAAGGTAGTAAAAAGTCAGGCAGAATAAATGCACAGATAAAAGAAACTCGTGTGCCCCATACAAGTACAGTTGATGATAAAGGTGAAGAAAAAAGAAAAAGAAAGCAAAAAAAAACGCAACCAGATTTAGAAAAAACTATTGCTATGTGTTACACAAAACAGAGCGACAATCCAGGTGGGGCAATTCAGACACACACACACACACACACACACACACACACACACACACACACACACACACACACACACACACACACACACACACACAATGAGACTAGTTGAAATGCAAATGTGGGCAGACAACATGGTGGAATGATTCTAATCTGTATAAAAATTGTGTGAAGAGTCACAATGAACAATTCTTTACACCATCATTTTCTACTGAACAGGCATACTGACTGGGCTAAGATGATCTACATTACTTGAACAGCACATGTTAATGGTCAGTCTTGCAGGCAGTGACAGAGACACTGTGTGCTGTTAGATACTCATTGTAGACAAGTCTGTCCACAGCACACCGACAATCATCTCCATGACAGGAGTATAGGTGAACATTACCATGTGAAGAGATACATCATGGAAGCAGCTTGAAGAAATATGTTATCCTCACAAGAAATCATGTGAAGAGCATGGAATACCTATGCCTGTGGACACTAAGGTCCTAGCTACAGGAACACACCAAGGGCCGTCAAGGGAAACAACAGGAGTTTCGCAGCCATTTCAAGAGTACTTCATCAGATCATGCTGCAGCTTGAAGAGGAGCATATGTGGTTCCCACCAACACCAGGGGAGAAAAATGTTGCTTTGTTAGTATTTTATGATACAGCTTATTTCTCTTTAAGTTCTAGGAGCTATCAAGTGCACCCATATTGACATCAAGTTCCCACATAGTCCACATGACATGGCATCTGGTATGTCAACTTGAAGGCCTTCCACTACACCAATGGGCAGATGTGTACA
>NC_056729.1:1300792558-1300802558 GCF_019279795.1 Protopterus annectens
CTTCTATGTAGCACACCTCATCACTATGGGCTTTTCATCCAGGAAAAAGGAGGTCATTGTCCCACTGTACTCATCCCTCATTAGACCCATTATAGAGTATAATGCCCCATTTGGTATGTACCTCACATGACATCGGCAACAGCTGGAAAGGCCCCAGAAATATCTCACTAAAAGAATCACACGCCTAAAGCAGATGCTATATGCTGACCATCTAAAAAAACTCTAGCTACACTTTGTGGCATATAGTCTACTCAGAGGTGATCTCTGCTTAACATACAAGGCCATGTCATGTGAAATCTCAATCCATCAGAGCGACATGCTCCAGGGATCTAATCCTTGTCATCACAATAAACAAAACATGCTGGAGGGATAGGTTCCTGACCCAGAGACTCCCCATACTCTGGAATAGACTGCCCATACATGTCAAGCAGAGCACCTCCTTGGCTCTCTTCAAAAGGAACCTTGATGATTGGATGGGAGACAGGAAATTCACCCCAGGGATCCTGTCAGTTGCCCTGCTAGACAGGGGTCCAGGGAAGTAAATATTGTGGGAAGAAATATCCAGGGAATTGTTATGGCTAGGCTTGTATAGGCCCTAGGGCTGATAGCCTAGTATCAACCTATGAACCTAATGGATGTTTCTAGGTCCAAGACAAGATACAAAATGTGCACAGTTTCTCTCTTAGAGAGTTCTTATATTACTCATCATCATCTTTCGGCTGTTCCAGTTAGGGGTCACCACAGCGGATCATCTGATTCCATTTCTTTCTGTCCTCTTCATCTTGATCTGTCACACCAACCACCTACATGTCCTCTCTCACCACATCCATAAACCTTCTCTTAGGCTTTCCTCTTTTCCTGTTACCTGGTAGCTTCATCCTTAGCATATTTTCCCAATATAGTCAGCATCCGTCCTCAGCACATGTCCAGGCCAATGTAATCTTGCCTCTCTGGCTTTGTCTCCAAACCTTCCAACCTGGGCTGACCCTCTAATATACTTATTCCTAATCCTGTCTACCCTTGTCACACCCAGTGCAAACCTTATCATCTTTAACTCTGCCACATCCAGTTCTAACTCCTGCCTTTTTGTCAATCCCACTGTCTCTAACCCATATAACATAGCTGGTCTCACTACCCTCTTGTAGACCATCCCTTTCACTCTTACTGGTACTCGTCTGTCACAAAGTTCTTATATTACTATTAAACATTACTGATAGGTCAGCTTCGATGACATCACTCTTTGTCACCTGCATTCAGTTCCCAGGCTAACAGAAACTAACATCTCTGTCTTAAAAATATATACCACTCAGATGTTTGCTGAGAACTGGATGTCATAAAACAATTAAACACGTTTACATTTTAGATCTAGTATTTACTTCTCTCCAAGACAGTAGAAAACCTCTAGCTGTAGACATTGTATCTGTTTCACTGAAACTGAGAAATAACACAATTGTAAAACAATTTCAACTTATTTTCTTGAAGTTTTGTAAGTTAACTCTTTATGTTCCAGCATCTACAATGAAAACATACATTTGCACAGGTATATAGTTTATATACATTTCTGTTCTTTTCCAGTAGGGTACACTGTGGACACATCATAGAAGTACAGTTCAACACACACTTCTGCACCAGTAGTTTAATATACACATAACATATAGTTCTCTTAAATTTGTAAGACAAGCATATGAGTCATGTTGATATTCACAGATGACATATGATTATTTGCAAAATTTCAGATATCTGGGCTGGCAGTGTCACAGCCTAAACAAGAAAATCCAAACCCTGAAAGTTCCCCCTCAGGGCCCTCACTCTGGGGAATATAGGCATCTGGTTTAAATCTACAAAAAATGCTCTGGCAGTGCAAGTCTTCAGCGCCTTCCACACAAGTAGACCATCAGCTGCACAGACAAGGACAAAAGGATAAGGAGTCAAATCTATATTAACAACAAGCATAACTCTAGGTTGGTTTAATAGGATGATGTCCTGTAATTTATGCATGTGCAAATCTCCATAGACAAAGTCCCATTCCATACACTGGCAAACTATGGATCATCTTCTACGTCCCTAGAATCCCATAGCTCATACTTAGACTTACTGTAGAACATCACCATTAAACCAAATGCCCTATTTATGGGAGACTTTAACTATCCCACTATACACTGGGAAACATACACTGCCTCATACCTGAAAGCACAAAAATTCCTGGAGTTTATTAAGACAAATACCCTTGAAGAGATAGTGTGCACACCCACTAGAGGTTAAAACATACTGGACTTGGTAGTCACCAATATGGCAGAGATCCAATCCCCCCACAGTGTCACGTTCACAGTGCTAAAGTCAAATCACAAAGCTGTCGCCTTTAAAATAAAAATCAACTCTGTAACCCCAACAAAACCTGTAAAGATTAAAAACTATTCCAAAGCAAACCACATCCTACTAAGCAATAGTTTATTAAAATTTAATGCCCCTCTACACCCCAAGTTCACAGCAACCTTTGCTAAATTCTTCACAGAGAAATAATACAACCATGTAATTAACTGTATAGAGGCTGCTATATCTATTGGAAGTAAGCTCAAATCAAACTCTAAAAACAAACCTGACTGGTGGAATTCTAATCTTAATAGGGCATATAAGAAAAGGGTTTTCTATCAAAATGTTGATTGCACATCATCGACACCACTGTTGAAAATATTGAACATGGATATTCTGAACTGCAAAATCTCACCTGCTTTTTGACCCATGTTAGCACTTGATTTTAAGGGTGGAGCACATTTTTTTTTTTGTTTGTTTTTTTTTTTGGCATTCTGTAAAATCGGCAGTTTGGATTTCACATAAATTTGTTGACAGTGGGCACATTCAGATATGTGCAATAAACATTTTGATGGTAAACCTAATAAAAGGAAAAACTCAGTGCTAAAATGAGGAAGAGCAACTCTCTTAATGACTCTAATTAAACCAAACAGGAAACTAAGTGGGCAAATTAAGTTAAAAAAGGCCAAATATGAGGCCAGGATATCCCCACAGCCTAAAGACAGCCAACAAGACCTTCTACAGCTATGTCCAAAATCTGAAAAGCAGCATTCATCAGTGTGCTGAACTGTTGGTCAGTGGTGCCATCTTCATTGAGCAGAATGAAATAGTGAACTTGCTGGCAAATGAATTCAGCTCAAACTTCAATCCTCCACTCCCTCCTGCCTCCCCCATTAAAATACTTACTAGTATAACTACCCAAATTGTTAACAGAATGCAGCTCCTGGTGGCACTTTCCAAGGCCAAAAATCAATGAACCCTAACAATACACCAGGATGCCTTCTAAATAGCTTGAAACATGACCTATCAGGACCACTAGTGTCATTTTTCAACTACAACCTCAAAACAGGCTTTGTACCATGAGAATTGAAGATGGCAATGGTTATCTTACTTTACAAGGGTCTGAGTATAATATGAAAAGTCATGGAGCAAATTATCATGGATATGATCAATAAAGACATAGGCAATCTTCAGGCACTGAACCCAAACCAATTTGGCTTTTCATGGGAAAGTCATGCCTACTAAACGTGGTAAACTTCTTTGAAATTTTTGCTAAGACAATGGACGAGGGGAAAAGGGTGTGTACTGCCTACCAAGACTTGGCTAAGAAATTTGATACTATACCCCACTTAAGTATATTTGACAAACTCACTAAACTGGGGATAAACACCTACATAACTTTCTGGATTGCTAATTGACTTGTTGACAGGACCCAGGAAGTCAGGATTGGTGATACCACCTCCATTAATAGATCAGTCATCTGCAGGATACCTCAGGGCTCCATGCTGGGAATGCTCCTATTTGGAATCTACTTCTCATATGCAAAGGCTAATGTAAAGTATCTTTGGCTGACCATTTTTACAGATGACTTCAAGCTGCGATCTGACTCCCTCCATGAGACTAACATCTTACAAGAGGGTCTAACACAGACAAATAGCTGGTGCCAAAGTCACGGACTAAAACTCAGTACCAGGGAATGCATTATAGTACCTTTTGGGAAAATTGCCACCCAGGCTAATTACTTCATTGATAAGACACTCCTAAAAGATGACTTGGTAGTCAGAGATCTGGGAATCTATGTAGACAGTAATTAAGCGCTTGACCAA
Organism: Protopterus annectens; assembly: GCF_019279795.1. Classification (NCBI taxonomy): domain Eukaryota; kingdom Metazoa; phylum Chordata; order Ceratodontiformes; family Protopteridae; genus Protopterus; species Protopterus annectens. The sequence goes on from NC_056729.1 coordinate 1,300,796,695, forward strand.
CATGTGGCCAAGGCAGTAAGAAAATCATTCTATGTCACCCAGCTTATAAGTAAGGGTATGGCATCCAGATCCAAGAAGTCATAATGACACTTTATTCACCCTTATCAGATCCATCATTGAGTATAATGCTCACTTCAGCATGTATTTGACCAGACATATGCAACAGCTGGAACTCCCATAGAAAGGTTTCTTACCAGGAGAATCCCAGGTATAAATATGGTCTCCTACAAGTTACTGAGAGGCAATCTATGCCTGGCATACAAGACATGTTTGAATCCAGCTCTGATGACTATTTTGCACATTCATAAAATGAACTGCATTATAACCATTAGAGCCAAGCATTTTAATTTTGCTTGTGACATAAATAGAACATGTTGGCAAGACCAGTGGATGGGAAATTGGGAATTCACCCCAGGTCTAGCACCCACATCTCTAATGGGCAGACGCAGTCTGTAAACCATACCTTACTTTATATATACCTCTTAAAATAACCTCTAAGGTTCAAACAATTTACAGGATACATTTAGGATATATGATTAGTCTTAAAAGGCCCAAGTGGTCATTAAAATAGTATACACATATGAATCTGTAAAACTATAATATGGTTTATATAGTAGAATTATGATTCTTTGGTGATAGTGAGTTTTTTTTATTTTCCACACTGTTGTCTTAGTTCCTCGAAAACAACTGACACATCTTATTTTCTATTAAAAAATAAAAAATCCAATTAAGACTTTGTCAAGAATGTTAACAAAATGCTAGAAAGTGATATCCCATCCACATAAAATAGATGTATGTTATGGAACAAGACATACATTATTAGAAAATGCTATAATGTGGTAAAATTACATAGAAATGAACATATTTTTGACTGTTGCAGTACGAAGCGAACAGCACAATGGCTGCTGAAAAAGTATACTTTTTGTATTATTTAATATGTATTAGTTATGCTCTTTAACTTCATAAGCATTTAAGTCTTGGGGTGAGAGTGAGCACTGAAACTGCATTATATACATCTTTTTTTTTGTATTTATTGGGCTGGATTCAGAAAGTTGAAGAATAGCGTAGTGTGGGAGCTATAGCAACAGCCCTACACTAAAAGGCAAGAAATGAGAAATAATTAAGTAAAGACAGAAGAAGACCATATCAGAAGCAACGCATCCTGCAATCACTTGCAAGAAACTGTACATAACATGCACTGCATGTGATCAGCTAACACCTCTCGGCCTCTAGCACATACTGTGATAAAAGTCATTTAATGTTGATGAGTATTACAAAATACCCAAGGCATTCTACTTTTTACAGAAATAGTAGTCAGGTGATCTGATGGTCAGGTGGTCTCTGTTTGATGGATAGTCCATCACATACTCTATAGTGGGTGATGCTTGTGTATGTGGTCAGAGTATCTACTGATACCAATTACTGTTATCATTATGTTTCACAATTTTTTTATTAATTTTATTTTATTATTGAATAATAAGAAATAATATTACTATGTACAGGCAGAATTAAGAATTAAGTGAAGTACTCAAGATGGTGGGCGTTCGAAAGACATGCGTAAATGGGCGTGCCTTCGTTGAAGGTTGAACGTCGAGCTGGCACCTCGGCGTTCATCAAAATCTACTGCCAATCATTAGCGGACCGGAGTTCCGCTGTGGTGACCCCTAACCGGAAAAAGCCGAAAGACAACAACAACAACTCAAGACAACAATAACAGTTAATATAAATAACTAGGAAAATATATACAACTGTAGGTATACCCATACAAGGATAGTAAGCTCACTTCAGTTTATAACAAGTCAGAAAATGTAATATATTCTGCTCCTGCACTACACTGCTAAGCATGTATTTAGAATACTATATGACAGGTTCATGTTTGCACCTTCAGATGGTATTATCATGGTAGTAACAATGCAGAAGTAATGTTCTCGCTGCTCAAAATATCATCTGCTACACTGACAGACATTCTCTCTGTTTACAAGACTGGCACCCAGGTAACAGGAGGTAAATGCAGTATCACTACTCTGAGGACCACAAATTCTGTCCATGTACTGCTAGCCCATTGACTCTATCTTTCATAACCCTATAAGTGTATTCTAGCATTCTGAACGTTAGCGACAGAGGTCATAGTGTAGATGTTCATAAGTTCATAGGTAGGTACTAGGCTATTGGCCCTAGAGCCTATATAAAGAAACCAAAACGGACCAGCATGTATAGGATGTAAAGTAATAGTTTATTGCTTCAATAAATCAATGTATCAGATAGGATGTAAAGTAATAGTTTATTGCTTCAATAAATTGAAGCAATACTGATACATTGATTTATTGAAGCAATAAACTATTACTTTACATCCTATACATGCTGGTCCGTTTTGGTTTCTTGAGGTCTTGGTGCTTTTGGACCGTGCACGCTGGTCCCACGTGCGTGATACCTTTGGTTTGGTTGCAGTCCCTAGAGCCTATATAACCTAGCCAAATGGTACCCTGGCTTTCACCACCCAACAAAAATTATTTTCCTGTGCCCCTGTCGAGCAGAGCCACAGAAGTGATCCCTGGGGTGAATTTTCTATCTCCCATCCAAACATCAAGATTTTTCTTGAAGAGTGCTATAGGTTCACAGATATGCTATAGGTTTATAGTGGTTGTGTTAATAAGTTTCCCAGTGTTCAGCAGTCACTGTCAAGTGTGATATAAAATTTTTTTGACAATCTAGCGCATGACCATAGTCTATAGCTAATTTTAATGCATTTAAATTAGGGGATCCAGATGTTTACCTTCTCCCATTGGTGGGAGAACTGGGTTGTCAAAAGTGTAGCAGGAGAAGTAGGTAAGGCTGCCACACAGTTTTTATATGGATATCGGTAAGTTGCTATACTGAGTGGTTTCTTTTTGATTGCCACAGTACAACCTTTCATGCATTCAACAAAGCCCTAAATAATGGGGACAAAGACTCAAAATCAGGGACAGATTTTAGGTATTACTCATAAACTTAGAAAGTTGCTAAAATAATGGGTTGTTGAAGGATATTATGTCTGAAGCTGAAACGTATGTCATTGTTTTTGACTTTAGTCCTTCGTCATTTGTCAGGAAAAAAAAACACATTTGTGAGGAATAGACAAAGTGTGAGGCAAAAATCTGGGTATTCTGGAAAAAATGTGGAAAGTTGAGAGGTATGAAAATGGTGTGTGTCTAATTTATGAAACAGGCACAATATACATGCCTATACAATATCCACATGCAATGGCAAAAAATGTATACATGAAGTATGCATGAAAGAACATGTTGCTACTGAATACTAAATATTGAAGTCCCTATGACAGATTGCAGGCTACATTAACTTCTGTAGGTATTTCAAGTTTGTACTGAAAGCCCTTTTTAGTGGTGTCCTGGGGAAAAAATTTCCAAAACTCATACATGCGATTGAGACAAATGACTATGATATACCAGTGAACATTTAACTTATTTATAAAAAAAAGAATATGTTAACAGGTAGAACATTGATACAATTCTGATGTTCTAATATTAAATATGATACAATACTGACAATGTAATTGCAAATGTGATACAATTCTAACTTTCTGAAACTAAATAATCATTTATGCTCAGGGATGTAGTAACTTCTGAGCAGACAAGTGCTCCAGATTGTGAAGAATGCTCTGCATTTCAGATGGTTTAACCCACTGTTCTGCTGTTCCACATGAAACAGAAGTGGCCCCACTTTGGGATTTTTGATTGGCTTGTATACCGCCATTGCAGCCAATCCACATTGCAGTATATGAGCCAGTCAAGTAACTGCTCCTGAGGCAAAGGAAGCCAATGAGGAGGCACAGAATATAGCTAATCCCTTGGTGCTAGTGGTTTTCATGCTACTGCAATACCTTCTTAAAGGGTATTGCAGGGCACAACAATATTACATTTAGAGTTATTATCAAAGAGCTTTTCATCTGTGTGGTATCCTAGACAGTGTTGGTTTCCTGAACTGAAAAGGATTTGCTTGAAGGTTCACTCTAATTGTGGATAAGAGGGACAGGACACAGACTAGACGAGGAGGTAGTAGGCAGAAAAGGGTTGCTTCTCGCACTGCATTGCATGCACTGTATTGGCTTTGTTTGGCTTGAGAAGGTCATGGTGGTGCTATTGTTGGGCTGCTAACTGCTGTTGCTGTCTGGGAGGTATACCCTTGCCTTGGATTATTATTATTTTTCATGTTATTTGTTCTTGAGTGCATTTGGTGGACTACTGAGCTTGTGATTCTGCAGTTGCTTTGTTCTCTTACTGGGCAGATTTATGTGGCTACATTTATGATCAAACTGATATGCAAGATAAGTGTATTCTTTCAGTTTTTAGCAGATCTGCCATAGGGTGGTATTCATAGTCTGGCAGTTTGCAATTACATAGCATTATTAGTGTGGAGCCTTGCTAGACATATATGCAGATAAGCTAAGTGCAGGTTATTTGCACTGAATAAGGAAAAGATCAGATGTTTTGAAAAACTTAGTTACTGACAGCAAAAGTGTAAAGAACCTAAAGTAAAGTGTGAAGCACATACAAAGTACTATGCAAAAGCAGTAGGCTTCATATTACTTTTTATGTATTTGTTTGTAATCAAAAATTGTAGATGGATGTTGTCATGCACAATCACATATAAAACACTTAAGGCAAGTGCCAGACAACACAGATGTTATTATTCATATTTTAAAAAAGTTAAGGTGAGTAATATATTTTATATTGAGGTGTCCTTATGTGGACACTCTGAGGGTTTCATTAAAGAATCGAAAGGAGGAGACAGGAATGATGGAAAAAGGGGAGACACATCACAGAGGGGAACAGAAAAGGAGAATATCAAGATGGTTTTACTGTGGCAGGTGGGAGAGGAGGGGCACAACATTTTTGGTGTGGGATAGACCCATATACTTTTTCAAATGTTTCTATATAACAGGATCAATTGGGTGGGAAATAGCTAAGAGGGTATAAGTGAAATGATAGGGGAAGAAGGACTGAAGAAGTGCCAGCAGGAGTCCCAGACCACAAAGCCTCAGGCATTTCCACTGCCAGATGTTGGGGCAGTGGAGGATCTCAATATTGAAGGGGTAAGGGCCTCTGGTGCTGCAGTGGTCAGCACCAGCTGGGACAGCATATCCTCAACATGTTGAAGTGAAGCTTTGAATGAGAAGCACGTACTTAGATCACTCCAAGGGATTTTGAATCAGTCATAATATGAACATAAATCTGAGAGAAATAAAATAACAAAGGACAAAGGAATGTATAATTAAAATAAACAAAGAAAAGGGAGACAGTACAGAAAATACATAATAAATTCCCACATCATTTTACACAACATTCAATTTATTGCTTAAAAGCATTTTATTTTATAAATCTTTATTGAATTAAAACAATCCCCCAGATTTACTAATCTTCCGTGCAGTACTAGTCTAGTGCTGCACGCTAGCGGCAGTTTAAGAGGATGATGGCAGCACGCCATGCATATTAATGAAGGCGCACTGCCTGAACTCCCAATCCTAAACGGAGTGTGTACTAGTGCAGAGGGCATGTCTGAGAGCAGAGCTGTCAGAGTAAACATGCCCAACAGCAGAACGTAGAAATAAATGAGCGAGGCCGCCCATAGGTGTCCGCATATCCCAACCAACAGTCCCCCATGTGTACAACAGCAACAGGACATATAAATAAACCGAAGAAGACCCACTATATTTATTTAAACCCGAGTACAGTTAACCGTACGTGCGCGGGTGTGCCCATCGCTGAGCTACGGTTAAAGCAGCTTAAAAGGCTGAAGAGAATAACAAGGAAGATACATGCAAATGAAGCAGCACAGCAATAGTGTAGTGGGCAGAGCATCTGCCTAAT